>NC_085121.1:15813984-16119062 GCF_030269925.1 Bombyx mori
TTAAGTTAATTGATACGGAGGGCAGCACCCCCGGTATTTATTAGCCCATTTCAAGATATCGAGGTGACGTATCCAAGAATTTTTATTACGGTAACACGGCTTCGATACTAATGTGTATTTTCTATGTGATCATCGACTAGTGATTTTCATTAAAAATAAATTACACGTAAATCTTTTTTTCCCGAGACACCAATGCTGATAGCCTTGAGAGGCTATTTCAGCATTACCCTAGCGTATAAGTGAGCTCTCGGGGTTCAAACCGGAAGTGTTGCTTGCTAATACTGGCCCTAGAAAGAGTAGAGCTTCGCGGAATCTACCAACGGATCGGAAACGCGACCCACTGAGAAGAGAAGATCCGACGAGAAAATCAGTGGGCTGTGTCTATGGATTTGCACATGCAAATCTGAAATAGCCTCTTAAGGCTATCAGCATTTGAAAAAAAAAGTGCAAGCTTTCAAGTTAGTCTGTCCGTCTTGAAGTCGTTGAAATCGACGTACAAAGATTCCGTTACACAAAAACATACATCCATACCAAGCTAACAAAAGCGTGTTAATAAATTAAATAGGTATGAGTTTAAGCAGTTTTATAATATAATGTCGTCCGCTGTGATCTACCGGCGTATTCGCTGCACTAATGTGCCATTTATGACTAATATTTGTTCTTTGCTACAACAAAAGCACAATATAACACTGAACTGTGTTACGACACACCGTTACGTGTTTGTGCGAGATTTAAAATGTATTTTTTACGACCTTTATTCGTCAAGCTTTAAGGTTTAAATTCAAACGTAAGTCGGTGTCTTTGACCGTTTCAGATAACATCTACATAGCGCAGGTAGACTTTATTGTCAGTGCAGTCGACCCACGGCCCTTAGCGTCGGCTCTGCCAACAAATCTAACGTGTTATTTTTCACACGAGAACAGTCGAAAACTCCATAGAGGTTTTAAGAATCGATAGAATTATAATGTGATTCATGAATTTAAAGCATTTGAATGTTTACGGTGATGGATTGATTGGAGCGCATCATACCAATGTACCTAGATGGTTTTAATGCAACACGGCTCATTTCTTCTTTATTATTATTTGGATGAGCAGCCGCATTTAAGAATTTCGCATTAAAGTGTTACAAACTTATGCTCTACATTAATTGTAGAACGTTTTTTTATGTTATTTTCATTGATGGATTATTTTTTTTATGTTATTTTCATTGATGGATTATTATTATCTGATAAATAAATGAATTATTATATTATTATTATTAAAGTTTAGTTGAAAACGGACAAACATTTACAAACGAAAACTTCGTCAATATTTTTCAATACCTTTGCAGTACGCGCACTGACTTGTGTAAAAGGTAAGATTTCGAATAACACATCTAGGTTTGTTAATAACAAAACGAAAAAGTCTAATTTAACATAAATACCAAATATGTAGTAATTAATTCAAAATTATCACCACAATTTTACTAAGTTTTTTTTTGAGTTATCTGTTGTTCGATTTTTGTGTGAAAATATTTTAAATTAACGAGTTAATCAGTTAATCAGTCTTATGTTTTATTAATACAGTTTCTACAGCAATCTCACTGTCTCTCGAAGCCCCACGAAGGAAGGAATACGTGCAAAGTTAACCCATAATATACGAGTATTTTTACGATTTCATAATTTTATTAAAACATCATCATCATCATCTCAGCTGGTCCACTGCTGAACACAAGCCTCTCCAATCGATCTCCATTGCGGCTGGTCCGTTGAAACCTGCATCCAACGTGACCCAGCTAAAATTAAAACATAGGACCAGTTAATGTAATCCTTCTACGAAGTCTGAGAGCGCAAATTGCGGTAAACTCAGACTCAGCCCAATGTATTACTAAGCATAATTCTACTAATATTATCCACTTTAGTTGGCCTGTTCTCAAATGTAGCTGTGTGCTTATCATGTCTATTTCAAGCGACAGACTCTTATCCTTCAATGTAAATGAGGTAGCCTACTCTGGGGGCAAATAAGTATCACTCATATAACGGTCCTGCTGGTATTTAGCAGAAGACAAAAAGGCTCTTCAAACTACAGCTGCTATTTCTACATATCTTAAGCTATAGTGGTCAGCTAATTTTCCAATCTCAAACTCATCCTAACTAGTTCCTAGCACCGGCACTGGAGCATTGATATCGACGCGGTTAGCGTTAATAATTTATAGTTTTCGCCTTTATTGACATTACGATATTGGAGATCACAGGCTATTTATTAGATAAATCATGAAGCAAAAACTTTGCAACCTTTTTAATGAAAATTGTGCGGACAGAGGGTATGAAATTATAGAGAACTTCGCTGGGCATTTAAAATTAATATTATTATTATTATTAGGGAGTCCAACACTCATATAAATATTAGCCTATCCATTAAGTACATGTATTTTCTATATGGATCACAAGTTTCAAGTCAATCGGATGCATGGTTCAGTAGGTATAACGGAACATCCGTAAAAACCAACGTAGATTTATATATTAGTATAAATAGACGTTTAAAGAGAATAGAGAGAAGGAGTGCAGAATGTTCATATTTATTTTAAATTACTCATAAAAAATACATTAAATCAATACAAAAAAAAACATTACACAAACTGACGCACATTGACACACATGCATACTGTTTACTGTCAAACTTTTCTTATTGCTTATAGTGTGTGGTCAAATTGAGAATAGATTAAATATTGTTTGTCTTTATTATTTTTTGTCTAAAGCATAGTCTTGGCAAAATCTTTGATATTGAAGTAAAATAAATAATCATTGGACAATAGAATCATAATAGTGTACAAACTTATCATTTCAATTAATTATAGTCGAATTTCGATTACCGGGGGGCACCATTAGTATTAAGTAAAAAAACACATCGTTTTTGGCTTGAACTCTTAAGAGAATTGTGACGAAATTTACTCAAGTCAAGGGGAGTTTTTATCAAAATGTACACCGAGATGAACTCGTCGTGTGCGGTAACTAGAGGGCCGTGTTATCACTCCGGCTCTCAACAAGCAAGCACTATGCCATTAACAAGCTTTCTCCGATATAAAAATTCAAGAATTTATCTGTATTCGTAACTAATTAGTTTCCGTTTTCCATTTAAGAAAATGTATTTAAATTTCATTTCGAAGCCGAAGAAGCATGCGTAGCTTGAATATAGGCTTAATAAGCTATTCATTTACTAAGCTATATATAGACACGTGGGAAGATGAAATAAGTTCATGTTTCGTGAGACAGCAATCAACTGAAACTTCGACAAATTGGGCATTAACTGGCCTTACGGTATCAATACACCTTTGCAGTATTTCTTTGATAATTAATTCCAGGACCGCGTTCTCGTTTGCCTGTTTAAGTAAAAAAAAAACGGGCGCTTTTGAAATATCAATTTCAATATAATGTGCTTATGTTTAAAGCGAAGCGTCAATAGTTCTTAGATCTATACTAGACGTAATTACATTTTACAGTAAATATTGTACTTTTTGACGAAGCATGCTGCGGATACTAACATGTACTTTTAGGTTAGGAATATTATGTTCTTTTTTTTATAATAAATTTTACAGATTACGACTTATTAGAATACATGAATACATACACACGCGGACACAAATCTTTTGAGTCGAAATTTTCGAAAAAAGAAAAACGAAATCAAACAGTGGTCGTGTATGGGACAGTAAGTAACGAAGAGAGTAACATTACTCATATTTTCTTTTGTTGATACTTTCAAAAGTATGTTTCAAACGTTGTCCTGTGAAACCCAAAGGTTCAATGCTCGCGACCTCATACCAGATCGAATGGAAAACTAAGGTTTTTTAATCGACAAGCGAGACGCGATGCAAGCGCCGGCAAGATGAACCGCATTCCATGCTCCCTTCTTTGTCATGTTAACCAAACAGGAGGTTCATTATTCTGTTATTTTAACAAGCCGTGGCGTCGCAGGTACTTGTAGATTAAATTTATTTAAGAGAATTCGAGTCGAAACAGTCCCAGGTTGGCGTAACGTCTTGTCCGGGCGCTATTGTATCGACAACCGTTTTTTTTTTTCATCGCCCACTCGAGTTTTTGGAATTCCGATAGCGGTTGTCCCCCCTCCTGCGACCCGAACACGGCCGGGGGTCCGGTTCATTCATAACCCGGCGTGATGCTACACTTAGTTAGATGTGAAATGGTCGGAACGTCTGCAATTCTTAAGGCACCCTAATAGTATAGCGCTCATGGTTGACATTTCATTTTATATGATAAAAATTCAATATCAATTGTAACTTAAATGTAAGACTGCAAAAGTAACTGTGAAATTTTAGAAACGGTTTAAATAATCGTACGAAATTCAGTTACTTTCACTATTCAATTAACCTAGATCATTATTCAATATTCAATTTTCATTCAATTTTCGAAAATACTATACTCAAGTAAATTAATCAATGAAATTGTTATTTTTTCATAATAAACCACTTTGAAATAAATGTAATGACCAGCATAAGTTTAATTACAAAAACATTTTTATTCTATGATCAGTTGAAGCTGGCAACACATTCATAGATTTCTTTTCGATCCTCACATGTGTCCGAAAACCGGAAATGTAAATGAAAACAAAGATGCCGAATTGTTTTACTCTTTTCTTGTGTTTGATTTATTGTTGGCTAAAGAAAACAAGCCACCAACGTTGCTGTCTTCATTACAAATTATCCGTTCCCGGCCAGCGCTCGTACTGTTTGTATTGTTTTAAATTAAATAGAACATAGTTATTTTACGTTTACTTGCGTCAGTTCGGATCATAAATGTTCGGTGTACGACGTTATCGTTGCGAAACTTACGATCTAATTCATTAAATGTTGTCAGCATTATAAATTGAATCTTCTATAATATATTAATACGTGAAGCAAAAACTTTGTATCCCTTTTTACGAAAATTGCGTGGACGGAGGAGTATGAAATTTTCCACACTTATAAAGAATATAGAGAAGAAATGCACAATACTAATATTTTTTTTTAAATAATGCATAAAAGATACATTAAATCAATAAAGAAAACATTACACACACTACATACCATGTATTTGACGCACACACGCATGCATACTATTTATTGTCAAACTTTTGTTTTTGACGTCTGTTGTCAAATTGAGAATAGATTAAATATTGTTTGCCTTTGTTAATATTCTTTATAGTGTAGTCTTGGCGAAATTTGTGATTATAGAAGTATAAAATACAAACATAATAGTGTACAAACTTACAATCGTAGTAGTAGTGCGGGACCTCTAGTTTTACCTAAAAACATGAATGAAATGAGTTTTATTTCATTTGAAATTGATTAAAGAATTAACGTCAGATAATCAGCCAATGAAAAATAAATCGAATTGCGATACACTTCAAAGTCTAAAACGTTTCAGGTGACACATTACGCCGAGATCATTAGAAGCACGTAGTACTTAATCGTATTAAATTTCAGTCATCCGTGACAACGATAACATAATGTGCACGAAGCGTTAGAAGTGTAAAAATAGATAATAATATACATATTCTGTTTTTTTTACCTACTCGCTGGTAACCTAAGAGGCTATTCCATAGCATGGCAAATAGGTGAGCACACGGGCTAAGCCTGAGAGTTTGTTAACACTAACCCTAGCAAGAGCAGTGCTTCGCAGAATCTACTACCGGATTTGAATCGTAATCCATTGAAAAGACCCGGAGAGAAACTTACTGGGTTAAAACTAGAAGAACCACTGCGGAAGCCGGAAGAACACCCTCACCTCACGATTTAGTTCCGAATATGTTTAAAGATGTGGTCTGTTCTGATAGTTCTCTCTAAATATTGCGAATAATACCATAGACACAATGCACTGAGTTTCACGCCGGATCTTCGCATTGGGCTGCGATTTCAATCCCGTATTACATTCAATAAAGCACAGCTTTTGTTAGGGGCAGTGTAACAAGTTCTCTCAGGTTGAGTCCCGTGAGATCACATTCACATCCGTGTGTAGTTAGAATTCTCTTTGGTTGCCAACGATTAAGTAGAGGAACAAAACTTGATAACAGTAACTTAGCAGGGGTATTGTCTACCAGAATAGATGTCAAAGGATGATTAAAAGAGACCGCTCTTATTTATAAGACTGTTATTATTGACTTATTTTCATTGGCTTATTTGACTTGTAACTATACTGAGACCTTAAAACTGATATCTCAAGGTGGGTGGCGCATTTACGTCGTAGATGTCTAGGGGCTCCAGTAACCACTTAACACCAGGTGGGCTGTGAACTCGTCCACCCATCTAAGTAATAAAAAAAAGATGTGTGGTGTCGTGGGACACCGGATAGGAACGAAGTGCCTTATTATAAAAATATTAATTTTAAGTTCTATTCGAGGTGGCAGTGGTTCTAAAAACATGCGCCCCTGAGTTGACACCCGCGCTAACGCGTCTATATCGCCTCTCGTACAATACCAACAGGGTTCCGTCTTCATGGAAGACTGCTCATGTCCACCCTATCCCCAAAAAGGGTGACCGGTCGGACCCCTCGAATTACAGACCTATCGCGATAACTTCCTTGCTTTCCAAGGTGATGGAGCGAATCATAAACATCCAACTTCTTAAGTATCTTGAGGATCGCCAGCTGATCAGTGACCGGCAGTACGGTTTCCGTCATGGTCGCTCAGCTGGCGATCTTCTTGTATACCTCACACATAAATGGGCTGAAGCCTTGGAAAGCAAGGGCGAGGCTCTCGCTGTGAGCCTTGATATCGCGAAGGCCTTCGACAGGGTCTGGCATAGGGCACTTCTATCGAAGCTTCCAGCATACGGGATCCCTGAGGGACTCTGCAAGTGGATCGCTAGCTTTTTGGATGGACGGAGCATCACAGTTGTCGTCGACGGCTGCTGCTCCGATACCATGACCATCAACGCTGGTGTTCCACAAGGTTCGGTGCTCTCCCCCACGCTTTTCATACTGCATATCAATGACATGCTGTCTATTGATGGCATGCATTGCTATGCGGATGATAGCACGGGGGATGCGCGATATATCGGCCATCAGAGTCTCTCTCGAAGCGTTGTACACGAGAGGCGATTAAAACTTGTGTCTGAAGTGGAGAACTCTCTGGGGCGGGTCTCCAAGTGGGGTGAACTGAATTCAGTTCAGTTTAACCCATTGAAGACACAGGTTTGCGCGTTCACTGCGAAGAAGGACCCTTTTGTCATGGCGCCGGAATTCCAAGGAGTATCCCTGCAGCTTTCCGCGAGTATCGGGATTCTGGGGGTCGATATTTCGAGCGATGTCCAGTTTCGGAGTCATTTGGAAGGTAAAGCCAAATTGGCCTCTAAAATGTTGGGAGTTCTCAACAGAGCGAAGCGGTATTTCACGCCTGGACAGAGACTTGCGCTTTATAAGGCGCAGGTCCGACCTCGCGTGGAGTACTGCTCTCACCTCTGGGCCGGGGCTCCCAAATACCAGCTACTTCCATTTGACTCCATACAGAAACGGGCTGTTCGGATGGTCGATAGTCCTGCTCTCGCGGATCGCTTGGAACCTTTGGGTCTACGGAGGGACTTCGGTTCTCTCTGTGTTTTATACCGCATGGTCCATGGGGAATGCTCTGAGGAATTATTCGAGATGATTCCCTCATCTCCTTTTTATCATCGCACCTCCCGCCATCGGAGCAGAGTTCATCCATATTATCTGGAACCGCTGCGTTCATCGACAGTGCGTTTCCAAAGATCTTTTTTGCCACGTACCATCCGGCTTTGGAATGAACTCCCCTCCACGGTGTTTTCCGAGCGCTATGACATGTCCTTCTTCAAACGAGGCTTGCGGAGAGTACTTTATGGTAGGCAGCGGCTTAGCTCTGCCCCTGGCATTGCTGACGTCCATGAGCGACGGTGACCACTTACCATCAGGTGGGCCGTATGCTCGTCTGCCTACAAAGGCAATAAAAAAAAAAAAAAAAAAAAAAAGGTATAAA
This sequence comes from Bombyx mori, assembly GCF_030269925.1. Lineage (NCBI taxonomy): Eukaryota > Metazoa > Arthropoda > Insecta > Lepidoptera > Bombycidae > Bombyx > Bombyx mori. The sequence goes on from NC_085121.1 coordinate 15,821,947, forward strand.
GATAATAAAACTGGAGGTTTCGCAACAACCCACGGTCATTCGGTAACGTGCGATCTTATTGTGGTGCACTTTATTCACGGTTGTTTGCATAAGAGCTAGTGTATTGCGCAAACGAACGCTCTGAGATCGTGGTCAATGAATGATAAAAAAATATGTTATTTTTGAAGTTATACTTCTTTAGGCGCGTTATAAAAAATTTATGATAGTGAAGTTTTACGATGCGCGCGCACCGTGACACAAAATTAACAGAATGAAGTTGCCCACTAAATCGCTTGTTATTTTTTGTATGTTATTGCGAAGTTAAGTCGTACACTGTGTGCATTACTAATAAAAATCTTACGTTACGGACGTTTTTTCCCAGTTAGGGTACCCCTCCGCATCGTTCCATAAGGAACTTCGTTCCAAAAGAAAAAAATATTTTTCAATGTTCATTAAGTTTCTGTGTGATGTATACTATTCTCTTTCTCACACACACACACACAAAGTATCTGCAGATAAAACATCGTTCACAGATGTGCGAGTGATTCTCCGATTAAATGAAGTAACGATCTGCGAGGCGACCTCTAGTTCCGCAATAAATGGTAACTTGGGACATTAAGCCGAGCCCGTGCCCGTGGGTGTTTTATGGTTCGCTTTATGTGGGTCGTGATAGTACTGCGGCTCTCAACTATCAACTATACTTACTTGTTGCGTTAAAGAATTCAGCTGTTGTTCATTGTCTGCTAACTTTGTATTCTCCCCACTGAGTTTCTCGCCGGATCTTCTCAGTGGGTCGCGTTTCCGATCCGGTGGTAGTTTTTTTTCTTTTTCTTAGATGGATGAACGAGCTCACAGCCCACCTGGTGTTAAGTGGTTACTGGAGCTCATAGACAACTACAACGTAAATGCATTGAGACATGAGTTCATGAGGTCTCTGTTTATTTTAACAGCACAGTACAACGGCTGCCCCACCCTTCAAATCGAAGCGCTGCTTCACGACAGGAATAGGCAGGATAATATCTACCCGTGCGGACTCACAGACATCCTACCGCCAGTAATATAACTGAACAAAATTTGTATATGTAAATAACATTTGTAATTTGCACTTATTTCTTTCATTATTATGTGTCATTTATACCTAAAAATAAATTTAATATATCGTTCAATCTGAATGACTCATTTATCACAATTACCTTTTCAATTTAATTCGGTCTCCGGGGACATGTCTAAACAAAAACCTTACAATTACTACGGCAACGGATGCTGCAAAACTCCAAAGTATTCGAAGCGTTGAAAACTTTAATAAGCACAAAGTAATGGCGGTATTAAATTCACGTGTTTGAATTATACTAGAGGTCCCGCAGTAGTCGAAATTCGACTATAATTAATTGGAATTGTAAGTTTGTACACTATTATGATTGTATTTTATACTTCTATAATCACAAATTTCGGCAAGGCTACTATAAAAAAATATCAATAAAGACAAACAATAGTTAATCTATTCTCAATTTGACCACAGACGTCAAGAACAACAGTTTGACAATAAATACTATGCATGCGTGTGTGCGTCAAATACATGGTATGTAGTGTGTGTAATGTTTTCTTTATTGATTTAATGTATCTTTTATGAATAATTTAAAAAAAATATTAGCATTGTGCACTTCTTCTCTATATTCTCTATAACTGTGGAAAATTTCATACTCCTCTGTCCGCGCAATTTTCGTAAAAAGGGATACAAAGTTTTTGCTTCACGTATTAATATATTATAGATTAACCGCCGCTTTGGTTTGGTTTCGTGAATGCCTGTTTTCTCACGTCAAATATTTTTTTCCGTACCCAATCTTTGGTAGCCTAAGGGGCTATTTGAACTTCGCGCGAATCAGTAGGTGAGCTCACGGGCTCAACCTGAGCGAATTGCTAACACCAGCCCCTAGCAAGAGCAGCGCTTCGCTAAATCTACTAGCGAATCGGAATCGCGACCCACTGAGAAGATCCGGCGAGAAATCAAACCCGCAAAATTATAATTTGCGTAATTACTGGTGGTAGGACCTCTTGTGAGTCCGCACGGGTAGGTACCACCGCCCCGCCTATTTCTGCCGTGAAGCAGTAATGCCTTTCGGTTTGAAGGGTGGGGCAGCCGTTGTAACTATACTGAGACCTTAGAACTTAAATCTCAAGGTGGGTGGCGCATTTACGTTGTAGATGTCTATGGGCTCCAGTAACCACTTAATATCAGGTGGGCTGTGAGCTCGTCCACCCATCTAAGCAATAAAAAAAAAACTCACTGGGTTAGTTCTAGTCGATTTCGTTTGTGTTTCCGGTGTCGTTTTGTTATACAAATTTGTATACGTACATCAACAAGTAGATTACATTAAGATTGTAAAAGTCGAACGACGAACTCGTAATAATCGACCTTATTGTTTATGCAAAGTGTGAATAGTTCGTAACGTTATTGTACTATAGAAATTTCTTACATCGTAAATAAAGACAAAAAAATGAATTCAAGGAGAAGTCCACCTCACTTTGGTGCTAACAGATTACAAACTTCTGATTTTCAGTCCTGTTCCTGGACGGTAACAGATTTCGAAATGCTCTGATTTTCGGCTCTGTTCAGGCCTATTTCGGCTCAGTTGATGGTGAGTGCTCACTGGCGCTCGTAGACGTCAACAATGCCAAGGACACAGCCGAGCCGCTGCCCAACACACCAATAGGTATAAAATATGCATGTAATTCATTTTAACGTACCTTTTTGGGATGCTCTAAATAGATGTTCCAGTATTGTAATTACATTTCGTTTCTAAATTAAGTTCCGGTGGGTATCTCGCTATGTTTGCCGTTAAACAATCATGTCTTCCGGTCCGAGGAATAGATTGACGTAGCAGCGATGCTTTATTGCCAGTGTTACAGGACAAGTGAATGCGGCAACACTAGCTACTCCACCAGCCTGTCTCCACTGTGGCAGAGATAAAAACTTCAGTCACGCGCAGCAGAGAGCTGGTGAGTTTGATTCCCCGACCCACGATAAAAAAAAAACTGATGTCCATTGCGAACCAATAACGAATAGATATATGTAATTGATACCTACGTTCATCATCATTCTCCTTCCCTTCTCCCAGTCACCTGGAATCGGCGCAACATGTTTTCTCCTTGCATACTCTTTCTTCATATACCATTTCTTCGCTCACTCCCACCTTACACATATCGTCCTTCACGCAATCCATTCATTTCTCTTCGGCCTACCTCTTCCTCTAAAGCCTTCCACATTCATATTGTAAACTCTCTTACCAACCTCATTGTCACATAATTGATACGTTATCGATCTTATTATGCTAATTCCACCCTTCCCACCAAACCGGATCGGGCTTGCTGCACTGTGACGTCACGAGACTCGAACCCGGGTTGTAATTACGGAACGCAGTTTATAGGCCGGCGGCCGCCCCCGCCGCGGCGAGGCCTGCCCGACCGCATTCCGCTCCCATGCGACCGAGTCCTGAATCATCTGGGACCTCACCGAAACATCGTGCTTTTGTATGTTACGAATTTCGCCGATATTTACGTAGTCCTTAAAACGGAGTATTAAAGTTTTAACGTGATGGGGCGGGTAGGTACTATAGGGGTGGCGGGACCGTCGGGTGTGCTCATCGAGTTTGAGCGCAAGGTGCTCGACCATTTTTCTGAGCTCAGCAATTTCACCCGATACGGTACCGCCAGGTCCATAGAACCTACCCGCCACATCACTCCCCTCCGTCATCACAATTATCACAATTAACAATAGCCTTTCTATCTCTCGTTCTCTTAAGCTTCTTTCCCTACCTATTCGCTGGTAGTCCGAGGGGCTATTCCAGATACGCGCGAACGCGGAAGTTAGCTCACGAGCTCAATCTGAGAGAATTTGCTAGCACCAGTCCTAGCAAGAGCAATGCTTCGCAGAATTTACCACCGGATCGGAATCGCGAGCCACTGAGAAGTTCCGACGAGAAACTCAGTCTTTTAAACCAAGTCGTAGTACGGTGGGGCAAGTGTGCAAATTATGGTTTAGCTAACAGTTCTATGATCAGTTCCCTCCCTGCCTCACATGATTATTTTTGCGGTGATAATTTTAGAAATTAACTTAAGCCAGTACGACAGATACTGGCCTATAACACCATATAGGATATAGGAAATATCGTGGTCAGAGTTAAATAACTGTGTATTTAAATTAAAGTATTTCGAATTCTCAAATGTTTGGAAACACTCGATAGTTCTCAGCAATCACAATCAAATAGGCATCGGAAAGGTTCTATTCACACGGTCATTGGCTATTCCATTAACTAATTCGAACGATGACGAATCGACTAAAACGAGATTACAGCTATTATGAGCGAGAGCTCGGATTGAATAGTTACATTTCGATTTTTTTTTTAAAAGGTTGAAGCTCAAAAAGTGTTGATTGTTTTTTTTTTATTATATTGATTGCTCAAAGGAATGTTGTCTGACGTTTTAAAAGTGTTTACTTTTTTTTTGGACTCCGTAATAATTTCACAAATTGCCGCCAGTTTTGATTTCACTGTCACTGTCAAAACATAGATACGCGTACGTATGCAATTTCGAAATTTACCGTAGCTCTTTGCAATAACGCACATTTGCAACTTTCTCAAACTCTATATACGGGGACATAAATTTAGAAATATGCAGTACGAATTTCGTGTTTTAATCTTAAAACGTTTTTTTTTTGCATTACGGAACGTATTTGTTGATCGTGATTCGTGATAACCTTTATAGCTTAATTGTGAAAGAAATACACATAAATAGCTCCGAAAGAAAAACCAACGTCAAGAGCATTCAAAATTTCGACCTATTAAATCTTGAGATTACTTTGAAAACTTTTTTTTTTTAATTCCGGACGTCTAACAGTCTCGCGGACTCGCATTCCTCGCGTGGAATCTATCGAGCTTCGGTATGCGGGAATCGATTCGGGGCGAGTTTCGTTTTCGCCACGTCACAGCTCTACATCGAACACTGACTGAGATCATTCAGAGCTCGACTTAACAGTTTTTATGCTTCATATTGTCATATTAATAACTTATTAGTTAACCGGGACTTTAGGCATTATGTAGATTATACAGAGAAGTACCGTTCTCAGCAATTGGACATCGGAAATTGCTCTTTTTTGCTTTACGATGGAAGATTTACGCGCTAAATCGCAGTTCCTTCAAGATTCACTAACCTGTTCGGCGGAAATCCTCGGTGAGGTTCCATTTGTGAAGATCGAAGTTGAACATGCAAATGCGCAACATTAGACACGTGTAACAAATAGGAACGGAAATTGCGGAAGTGCCACTTTAACTTGATTACCACACTATTTTATGGTATGGTGTCACGGTTAATTCCTTTCAAATGTTTGTCCAATAAAGTTGGCCGTTAGGAATCTTCGGTCTGGGTTGACTTCGGTTTTCGAATCATCACATAATAGCTTATCTAGTCTGATATGTGCAAATCTATGATCGTTACAACTACAACAAAAATACTACGCAGAACAGTTTTATCGTAACAAAAAAAAAAGCATTTGTTTCAGTCAGATAATATTTCCATTCTTTTGAACGCACTGCGCTCTGAGCGATTTATCTTTTGTCTTAATACGTTGAAATACGGAAAATCTGATACAAAAGTTACCAATGACACCTGATGTATTTAATAAGAGGCACAAAACAAATGTGCAAGAAAAAATATTTTAATAATAATAGTACGTAATAATTTATTTGAAATATTATAAAAAATACTAAAGTTATCAATAGGAATTTATGAAGATAATTCATGTATTTTTATAGAAATAAATGCAATACTATGAGATATTTATTAACTAATTTTAATGTTCTATACATCAAAAGTTTCTAAGCAAGACGATAAATATATAAATTTTATTTGCCACACTTTTGGATTACGGAAATAAAGATAATTTAGCTTCTAGAAGCATCATAGCTTCATCAAGCTTCAAGCTAGAATGAAAATAAGTTTCAAGTTTCAAAATCTCATATTTGCAATTCATGATTAGATATTTCGATAACGAATTCATTTTAAAAGGTAAAAATGAGAATAAATTATGTTATAGATAGTGGATTAGATGTGTCTTTGGCAATGTTAATGACTGAGTGACGATAATGATAATGATGTGATAACAGCTCTAAAACTGTTTTCGAAATACCAATATCACTCAGGATCAATATTTTACTGAGCTTATTACGTTCTATAACCTCTCGTTTCATTTAATTTCTCATTTGGCTTATATCAATTTACATATAATATCTGTACGTAGGTATGTATTTAAAAATGGAAGATTTTCATAAACTCGACACTGGCAGCAATGGCGCCAGGCCAATTGTCATAAAAATAAAAGAAGAAGCCATAAAGCTGACCATAGTGTTTTATTGATAACTAGCTGACCCGGCAGACTTCGTAGTGCCTCAATCGATAAATAAAAGACCTAAACTTTTGTATAAAATAAACTTCAAACAAACAAAAGGAATCCGTCCGAAGGGGGTCACATCAAAGGAAAAACAAAATTGTTATTTTTATTTAAATCCGAGCATTTTCATATCTATCTACCTTTTAAACCTTCTCTGGACTTTCACAAATAATCCAAGATCAAAATTAGCCAAATCGGTCCAGCCGTTCTCGAGTTTTAGTGAGACTAACGAACAGCAATTCATTTTTATATATATAGATTGACTGTATCTGCTCTCCTTGTTTATGTGCTGAACGAATAATATTTTGAAAAATTCCAGAGCGTTGTACGTGTATATACTATGTATTTATGTGTATGTATTTAGAATGAGTAAGATCTGAACTTATTGGCTTTTCTTCTGTGGTAAACCGCCTATGAACACCTACTTGTACGTTTGATTCGATTCCAGGTGAGGACTACAGACACGTCTTCCTTTACACGATCGCGTGACGCTTATCCGAATAGTGTTGAGCTTTTTTTCCCCTAACTATTCGCCAATAGCCTAAGGGACTATTTCAACTACACCCGGACGGGAGGGACGTTGACCTATAATAAAGTTGTTAACACTTGTTTTTTTTTCCTACCTAAGCTATCTTGAGAGACCATTTCAGCGTAACCTTAACAAGTAGGTGAGCTCACGGGGCTCAAACATGACGTTGTTGCTAACACTAACCCCAGTAAGAGCCGTGCTTCGCAGAATCTACCACCGGATCGAAAACGCGACCCCGTGAGAAGATCCGGCGAGAAAGTCAGTGGGCATACCTCGAATAAACTGAAAACAGCAGAGCGTAACGATCTATGATCAAAATGTAACGTTACGAACGCGCCGGCGACCTTGAACTTATATTAACATATAGCACTAATATGATCAGGAATGTTTAAGATTTCAAACACGTAACATCAATTAAGACCGATGTAAATAAATATACCGATTTGATTATTTTTTTACAATTAAAATTGCACGTTCCGGACTTATAGATGGCAGGTTTGTTTCGTTGCTGAGATTGCTCGATTTTTGTCGTCTATAGTATAATTAATATACTATCAACAAATGTTTTCGAGAACTGTGCTTTACGTAAGATTAAATGAATGAATGATGAATGATTTATTTTTTTCAGACAACAACAATTCCTTATTACGTGTACATAGTATCATTGAAACATACTTAAAATGACCAAAACTTTAATGCAATTTTTAATTAATTTTTTGTTTCCCTCTTTATCGGTTATACGAATGGACGAGCTCACGGTTCACTTGGTGTTAAGTTGTACCAGAGGCCATCATGATCGAAGCCTGCACCCACCTTGTGCCGCGAGTACTAAGTCTTAGTTTTATAGTACAACGGACGGTCCACTCTTCAAGCCGAAACGCATTACCACTTCACGGCAGAAATAGGCAGGATGGACCCACTGAGATTCTCGCCGAATCTTCTCAGTGGGTCACGATTCCGATTCGCTAGTAGATTCAGCGAAGCACTGCTCTTGCTAGGGGCTAGTGTTAGCAATTCTCTCAGGTTGAGCCCGGGAGCTCACCTACCAGTCCGTGTGAAGTTAGAATACCACCTTAAGCTACTAACGAAAAGGTAGGAAAAAAAGAATAAAAAGACCTGGAGTGGGCTCACAAGAGACCTCACCATTAGTGAAACCTTTTTTAGTTACATACGCTTAAGAAGACAATTACCAGAGCATTTGATTCCAGACTTGGTCTCATATCTAGATAATGTTTTTACTACATACTCGTGTGTTTCTGTAATATGTTTTATCTTTTATTTGCAGCGAATTATTCCAATTAAATTCTTCTGTATAAGCATTCTTATAATTTCGTATCACGTTCATACATCGTGTCGATACAGTTGTGCAATTCTTGTACATTACGCTGAGTCAGGTACTGTCAGGAATTCAATAACAACTAGCTGGCTGACCGGACATAAGTTAGCGTTATTATCTAGCTTTGATGAGTAAAACATTGTGACGTCACTCGTCCGATTTGCACTAACATTGTATCCAGCCTTCAGTTCTGTGAAGCTGTGCGTGGGTGTGAAGCATCGGAATATAGATCTTGGCTCTATGGTATAGGATTCGTTTTGTCGTATTTGATGTGTCCAATGTGGGTGTCGAAATTAGTGTTGTCAATTATATATCTAGCTTAGAATCCCTGCCTCGCGCGGCTTGGTCCGCTGAATCGATACTAAATACATGTAACTGTATATACCACTATTTTTTTTAGATTATCATCATCAATTTCGATAATGTAGGTGACCGTGAGTTTAAGAAATAGGCATTATGATTTCTAAATACCGCGCCCTTAAAATGCGGTACTTTGCAACAAAACCTGGACGCTAGCATACACTTACTATAGGTATGCGACTTCCAGAAAATCTAGATCATGGTCAGAATTAAAGATTTTTAAAGTCTCGCTAATGACCACTAACTCGATAATAAGTACAATCGAACGTAATCGATATTAGTGACTTGTTTTATTAACTCTTGTTAAACTCGATCGATTTATTCGATTGTGTTCGAACACAACACAGTAGCTTCTGGCGTTTCTGTGAAGGTTCATCCTACAAATGGTGTCTTCATTATTTCGTATCACAACCCGGGACAGACATATTGACAGGCTGTTATAGTACACAATCTACAAGTCGGTACACTACATCATTGTGCATTTATTAATCATCACATTAAAACAAAGCTGTCTCTGTTATCACACACGAGGAGAGTGTATTTGCATTATTAGCTGCATTAATGTGAGCGTTAACTTGTATCGTATTGACCTACACGACCTTTGTAGACGCTTAAGATGGCGGTACATCGCGCTTTTGAACGTAAATTATATTTCCAATAGTTCGATTGAAAAGCAGCATTTTATTTTAGTCTCTTGCTCGATTTATTAATGATTTCATACCTTATATACCTTTTGTTTTTCGAAATACGAGTTATCAAAACATAATCGCAATCAATCAGTTACTTCATTATCCATGACTCAAGATAACCTATGAACAAAATTTGCCTGCTATAGTAGAGTTCTTTTGTCCGTACAGTTTGGGTCATAAAACATAGCCCGGCTAGGGCGGTGAGCATGTTGCGCGGGCGCAACGCCATTATCGATAAAAACAAATGAGTCATCGAAGGCAGGTACACGGCGACGGTGGTATACGAAGGGTGATGAGACATTGTTATGTTAAGAGTCATTTGTACTTACCTGCAAATTATATATTACATTATGTCGAAGAGTAACGTGTTTTTATGCATTCGTTCTCTGAATTTATTTAGTGACACAATGGCTGCTCCTTTGTTTTGTATCAAAACGGCAGAATTGATTCAAAATAATATTTGCACGTGTCATCAACAATATGTTAAATTTTTTCACAAAAATAAGAATAAATCCCGAAAGTGTTAATTACAAAGTGTTAATTTCTGCCATTCTCGTTAACTTGCTGCGGCGATATGTGGTGTAAGTGTTCGATTAGTGATTCTTTCTTTCATTTTTATCACTAACCCACAAAATGACAAAACTAAATACACTATCGATAACGCGTATCGACAACAATAATGCGCATCACTATGCCCGTCCATAAGGCTCGGGAGTGGAAGAGAGAGCGAAATACTCGCTGCACCGCTCCGATTTTTTATGACCCAAACTGCACGGACAAAATAATTCTACTATAGTTAAATATATTATATTGTATGATACTTGAGCCAACACCAGTCGATTTTATTTTTTATGAGTTTTAGTAGCAGGATGAAGCTGGCCTAAAATATGGGGTGACCAAATTCTGAAATGTACTCACTCAACGTGCAGATTTACAAAAGGCTAAAACGTAACGAAATGCGAAACTATAAATTACATTGTTAATTTCTTTCTTTTGTTAACTTGAAACTGATCAGAATATTAGAGCGATGTTATTTGTAAAATTATTGTCTTACCATACATACAAGCCCTTGATGCGTGTGCAAATTTCAAAGTTAATCGGACCGTCTGGAGTCGGTGAAAATAATGTTTAAAGGTTACGTTACATACACATACACTTGCCAAGCTAATCAAAGCGTGTTAAAAATAGTGTTCACTAGACTAAGAATCTGATCTTAGAACTGAACTACTAATGAGACTGGATGTCTATGAAAAAAAAATCTATGATAATAACTTACTATTATAATCACACACGGTCATCCGTCCCCAAATTAGAATTCCCTGTGTTAGGGGTAGGTACCCGATACATACATACTTTTATATACGTTTAAATATTTACATGTATAGATAATAAACGCCCAGATAAAAAGCAAACAGACCTGTTCATCATACCAATGTTTGCCCGATACGAAAATCGAACCTACGACCTTTTTGGCGACAGTCAGGGCCGCTAACTACACCACCGGGTCAGTCTTACGTCTGTACTGTTACGGTTTCTTCATACCCGATCCTGTGGACCGAATGTTAAGCAGTCGACGTCGCGTCGCTAAGCACGTCATTACAGATCCTCCCGAACCATTAACGGTGCTTTTAGGTACCACAAGCACCGGTCACCGTCCTCGCCGAACCCGACGCTTGGGACGAAGGGCTCGGCGAGTAAATTAACCCATAGACACAGCCCACTGAGTTTCTCGCCGGATCTTCTCCGCGGGTCGCGTTTCCGATCCGGAGGTAGATTTTGCGAAGTACTCTGCTCTTGCTAGGGTCAGTGTTAGCAACACCTCCGGTTTGAACCCCGAGAGCTCACCTACACGCTAGAGTAACGCTGATATAGCCTTTCAAGGCTATCAGCATAGGTAGGGGAAAATAAAATACGGTTTCTTTACCCGATAAACTAGGTTTAACGATGGGATCACAGTATCATATTGACGAATGTGTATCAATATCGCTTCAATTTTAGTATTTATTACTGACGAAGCAAGCCCACGTAGCGATATCAGTATGTTATTATCCCCGAATCCTGATCATGCAGGAGCCAGTCACCGTCAACGCCCTAGACACGTCCTTACGGTTCCATCAGATGCGAGATTCAGGTATCTGTCAATTATCTTGCGTTGTATGATGGCTACAAATTGCCGGCCACAGATTCATTGATCATTTTGCTCTTGAGTTGTTAGGTCTCCTTCGGAGGCGCTCGGGCAGTTGTTAGCAAATCCCACCCCTCCTGGCTGAGCCCGTGCTCGCCCACCTGTCCTGGTGAAACTGGAAAGGCCTCCAGTCCACCAGTAATCTTTCAATCATAAAAAAAAGTATATTAGTCTGGTTTAATAATTGGACGCTATTGAGACAAAACACGAAGTATATGTTTTTATCCCCCTGCCAACTTTCATATGATCATCGAGATATTATGTACTACGTACCATATTATTAATATCTACCTACCCGTTTATATAATTATATCTAGGCGTTAAATAATTAGAGTGTATATATGGTGGGTGGTCGTCAGCAATGCAGCAAATATGTTAACAAGGATGCTGATACTGATAAGGCCGGAAATCAAACCCGTACCGTGTGGCACAGTAATCAGAGTAATTAACCAATAAACCAACGAGCCGATCAGACTTATTAAATTCCTCCATGACACTCCCGTAATCAAAGGTAAGTAATATAATTGTAAATAGACATGCTTTAACAAAAACCGAATTCAAATAGAAAAAAAAAGAAATTCCAAAACAAATTAATATACACTAAAAACAATAATCATCGAAATCGAGTGATATTGAGTTATTCATTTGTCGCGCACGTATTTAATGCAAATTTAAGACTTATATGGTTTTCTCATGCATACCATTATCCGAACGGGACTAAAATGGGACCACACGGGAAGCTTCAGTTTTCTAATAAAAAAAGAATCATCAAAATCGATTCACCCAGTCAAAAGTTTTGAGGTAACAAACATAAAAAACGTACAGTCGAGTTGAGAACCTCCTTCTTTTTTGATGTTGGCTAATAAATCATAGTCACGCATCAAATCTAGAACTTAGTACTATTTAAAAAGCCAAAAAATATACATGCAGACAGCGAAAAAGTCACCCTCTTTCTATAACAACCGGCTAAAAGAAAATCGACTAAAACTACATCATCATTGATCGACTAAATTAAAATATGTACACCTTTCGTAATCGATAATACAACTAAAAATCCGACAACGTCATTTTATTCAAATAATTTCCTAGCTATCACGTTGCCCCGATAAGGTAATTAAGATAATATTAACATAACATACGGACACCGGCGCCGGCCGCGTAAATCAGACACAACCAGGTTAAGTGGTCGTGTAATGAATGGAACTGACACGGAATACTTCAGAGACGCGCGGTGTTGATTGCTACGAATGAATCGTTTGATTCTATACAATCATAAATTATTAGGCATAGATTGTTCTGTTGACAACGTGATTCGTCTTCAAATTTAAGAAACGTTCTTTAATTTTATTGCACGATCAGTCAAGACAAAATTCCAATGAAATTAACAACATTTTAGGCCGTGATATCATCAGGTGAGCACGACTGTTTTTTATACAAATAAAACGAGCTTTAGCAATAGAAAAAAGTTTCGATATATTTTTTTAATAGGCAACATTTCTTTTAGTGTTGAGAAACGCCTCATAATTGGCAGCATCGGTTTTAAATATTGAATGCAATGTTTTTTTTTTTGCGGCCACTGACCACGTTCGAGATGGTACGAAACCGGTCCTGGTGGCGACAGGTCGGCACCTGCCTCGCCTATGGAATGTCCGGCTGCAAATTAAAAACCCTTATTTAATTTAATGAGTTTTCCGGATTCGAAATTTTTGTTCATTTTATTATTATTATTAATTAGTTTGAATGCGAAACGTGAGAGGTGTATGACATTTATAAAAAAAAATTGTTTCGTGTTGCCAATAATTTTCGGTTTTAGATAAAAATATACAAACAACTAAACGTGCCAAAACGTAAAAGGATGACATATTTTTTTTTAGATAAAAATTTGTTCGTAATACTCTTTTTTTTTTTTTTTTTATTGCCTTTGTAGGCAGACGGGCATACGGCCCACCTGATGGTGAGTGGTTAACGTCGCCCATGGACTTCAGCAATGCCAGGGGCAGAGCCAAGCCGCTGCCTACCGCTTAATACTCTCCACAAGCCTCGTTTGAAGAAGGACATGTCATAGCGCTCGGGAAACACCGAGGAGGGGAGCTCATTCCATAGCCGGATGGTACGTGGCAAAAAAGATCTCTGGAAACGCACTGTGGATGACCGCAGTGGCTCCAGGTAGTATGGATGAACTCTACTCCGGTGGCGGGCGGTGCGATGGTAAAAACGAGATGTTGGTATCATCTCGAACAATTCCTCAGAGCACTCCCCATGGAACATACGGTATAAAATACAGAGGGAACCGAAGTCCCTCCGCAAACCCAGAGGCTCCAAACGATCCGAGAGAATGGGATTATCGACAATCCGAACGGCCCTCCTCTGTATGGAGTCAAATGGAAGAAGCTGGTATTTGGGAGCCCCGGCCCAGAGATGGGAGCAGTACTCCATGCGAGGCCGGACTTGTGCTTTATAAAGCAAAAGTCTTTGTCCAGGCGTGAAGTACCGCTTCGCTCTGTTGAGGACTCCCAGCATTTTGGACGCCAACTTGGCTTTGCCTTCCAAATGACTCCGAAACTGGACATCGCTCGAAACGTCGACCCCAAGTATCCCGATACTCTCGGAAGGTTGCAGGGATACTCCTTGGAATTGCGGCGCCATGACAAAGGGGTCCTTCTTCGCAGTGAACGCGCAAACTTGTGTCTTTATCGGGTTGAATTGAACCAAGTTCAATTCACCCCATTCGGAGACTCGCCCCAGAGAGTTCTCCACTTCAGACACAAGTTTTGATCGTCTCTCTTGCACCACGCTCCGAGAGAGACTCTGATGGCCGATATATCGCGCATCCCCCGTGCTATCATCTGCATAGCAATGCATGCCATCAATAGACAGCATGTCATTGATATACAGGATGAAAAGCGTGGGGGAGAGCACCGAACCTTGTGGAACGCCAGCGTTAATGGTCATGGTATCAGAACAGTCACCGTCTACAACGACCGTGATGCTCCGCCCATCCAAAAAGCTAGCGATCCACTTGCAGAGACCCTCGGGGATTCCGTAAGATGGTAACTTCGATAGAAGTGCCCTATGCCAGACCCTGTCGAAGGCCTTCGCGATATCAAGGCTCACAGCAAGAGCCTCGCCCTTGCTCTCCAAGGCTTCAGCCCACCTGTGAGTAAGGTATACAAGAAGATCGCCAGCTGAGCGACCGTGACGGAAACCGTACTGTCGGTCACTGATCAGCTGGCGATCCTCAAGATACTTCAGGAGTTGTGTGTTTATAATTCGCTCCATCACCTTGGAAAGCAAGGAAGTTATCGCGATAGGCCTGTAGCTCGATGGGTCTGACCGGTCACCCTTCTTGGGGATAGGGTGGACGTGGGCGGTCTTCCATGAAGACGGAACCCTGTTAGTGCAATAAGAGAGGCGATACAAACGCGTTAGCGCAGGTGTCAGCTCAGGGGCGCACGTTTTCAAAACCACTGCGGGGATGCCATCTGGCCCACTCGACTTATGGACGTCCAGGAGTCGGAGCTCCCGCCTGACTGCACACTGTGTGAAGCAGATATCCGGCAGGGAGCTATCACACCGGGGGATGTTCGGTGGTGTGGCACCCCCGTCGTCCACAGTCGAGTTCGAGGCGAAGAGTTTGACCAGAAGGTCAGCCTTCTCTTTCGCGCTGTGGGCCAGACTGTCATCGGACTTGCGCAGTGGTGGGAGACTAGACCTGCAAAAGTTTCCTTCTGCAGCTTTGGCGAGCGACCAAAAAGCACGGCTCCCGGAGGAATAGCTCTTCAATCGCTCGCCAACTCTAGCAACGTGCTCCGACTTCGCCTTGGCAATTACCTTCTTGTAGGACCTGGAAGCGGCGTTATATTTCCGCCTTTCCCCTGAGATGTTAGGATCCCGACGTCTCCTGGCATTATCCCATGCCACGTATGCGGACCGCTTGAGGCGTGCAGCATCCCTGCTGGCATTGTTATACCAGGGTCTGCTGCGACCCCCAACGGGCACTTCAGAGAAGGGAATAAACAATTCCATCCCCTGGAGCACCACGTCTTTAAGACGGTCCGCACAGACGTCAGGATCAGCAGAGGAAAAGCAGAACCGCCCCCATGGGTAGGATGCGTAAAATTCACGCAATCCATCCCAATCTGCTGACATATACCGCCAAACTCTTCGATACCCGGTCGTCGTTCGACGATCAGGACGAGAGAGTGGTACGGCAGCACGAATAAGGCAGTGATCAGACGATCCAAGCGGAGCGTCGACCACCACACTGTATCCGGCCGGATCTGTGGTCAGCAGAAGGTCCAACAAAGAAGGCTCATGCCCCTCGATATCTGGGACACGGGTGGGCTGTGTCACCAGCTGGGAGAAGCCGTAGGCCAAGGCGAAATCGTAGGCAGTCCGACCCGGGAGGTCAGTGGTTCTGGACCCCAACCACTCTTGGTGGTGAGCGTTAAAGTCTCCAAGAACCACCACCTCCGCAGATGGGTACTGCTCAAGCACGCGGTTAGTCCCCTCTTGCACATGCTCAAACAGAGCTGAACCTGCATCACTGCTGTGGGACCTGTACAGGCACGCGTAGATTCGGCTACAGCCCCCGTGATCTACGCGCAGCCACAAGAGGGACAGGTCCCGTTGTTCGAGGCCCCGAAGACGGCGACAACAAACATCAGCCCGGACGAATACACACACCCCGGCTTTACGCAGGAAGTTGTGCTCCAATACGTAGCCGGGGTACTCAAGGTATGAGGTATCATCCGGAGCAGATATCTGTGTCTCCGTTAAAAAAAGCAGGGCAGGCTGCGCCGTCTCAAGGTGGTGGTGTACGGCGTCAAGGTTGCTATGTAGGCCCCTGACATTGCTGAAATCCACATTAAATGTGGAATGGGGAGCCGCCTGTGAAACCCTTTTCTTTTTTTTTGTCGACTTCATAGTTGTTCAATTATCGGAGAGTAGGATTAGGAGAGGTAGGATGTTGGAGGTGAGACCGAGGCAACACCTGAATGAAGCGCGGAACATAGTACGTGCTCGACCACGGATTGCGTGAGAGACCGACGCAGGGCATGGAAGGGCCCCCAGTCCACTCTGCATGCGATCGCCGGGATCCACTCCGGTCTCCGACTCCGGCACGACGACCGCACGACAGGATTTTACACCGGTTGGCGGGACAGCTTCCCGGGGCGGAGTTTAGTAGAGACACCCGGGTTCAGGTCCCCTACTGACCGGCGGGCGGCAGCGGGTACCGTTTCACTGGGTCTCCCTATACCCCCGTCAAACAATCACGCCCCGTGAGTTCGCACGCACGTCTGCTCCGCAAGTTCCAGGCGTCACCAAGACTTACCTCCAACAAGGAAAGGGAAAGGGAAGGGATAGAACTGGCTCTCCAACCCACACGCCGGAACACAGCTAGGCTATTTGGCGGCGGACTCTAGTTGGAGGGTGGTCGCCAGCCAGTCGGACTAGGTCCTACCACCGGTTATGTTTTCGGCTCCCGTTTAGCACCACCCAGGGGTCACTTGTAGGGAATCGCGGGTTAAACCTACGGAAGCGGGAAGCACTCACATCTATATACAACAAGTTGTTGATTTGTTAGTGCGTAAAATCACGAATCAGCGAACACACTGTCGCATTCACTAAGTGCTCGTATTACCAGAGTTACCGGGATCATGGCATTTAACATGATAATAAGTTCTTCATTATTCTTCATACATTCTTTGTTCGAAATTTCATCCAAATCCCTTCAGCGATTTCTGCGTAATTGACTTGACTAACAACAATAAAAACCATCACATTTACAACAACAATATAGTACCCAGATTATAATTAATAGCAGTTTTTATTTGTCTTCATTAAGCAGCGAGTCTTCCAATAAATTAAAACTTAATAATCTATCTGACTGAATTATGTTACCAATTACATTTGTTAATTTTGCGTTAATACTGTGATGAAACCAGTTTTCAATCAACATTAGTTGTACACTGTTAGATTGCACATAGAATAATAATTTATGCCCTGACTGCGATGAATGGCGATAGTTCATGAAATTATATCGAGGCGTGAAAGACTTTTTGATTCAAGCGGCACTTCCGAGTTTACAGAGAACTATCTAAAGTTTTTAAATAAAACGCACCTTTAATTACAAAGATAAATGTCGCGTACTGAGCGAAATGACGCATAAACCATATAATATTATATCGACGCTTAAAAGGCAAATTTGACTAAGCGACAATGCGTGAACTTTACAGGAGACTAATTTAAAGTTGAAATACCTGAAAAAAAATCTATTTTAACGAATCTAGCTGTAGGATTGAAATGATTTTAATAGACCTAGAAATAATTTTTTTTTGCGCATCTAATATAGTTATTGCCTATCATTTATGTATAAAGCAGTTATTGTCGCTTAGTCATGTTTGCCTTTCAAGCGTCGATATGGTTCGTCCCTCGATATGTCATCACAAACAACAAAAAATCATTACATCAAATAATTAACATTTCAACGAAACACTTTATTTCAACTAAACTAATGAACAAATCAAATAGAAAACGAAACAGTCTTACACACCGACAATGTCGGCATCTAACAGAGTTGTAGGTATAGTGTAAAGAGAGAGAGAGAGAGGCAGAGAGTATCTTTAATACGCGTTCATTCACAGGCGATGACGACCTACCCACATCTAAAATTTACAAATTAAAGATGGACATCTAATTACGTTGTATTTCCAATTTCATATTTATATTATCAACACCAATTACATTAACAGCTTGACTTCAATTTTAAACAATAATACGCTCATTGAAAAAACAATGATATTGAAAACCCCATAAACTCAAAGTATTTTGGGCTATTCAGAGCAAACCACCGGTTATGAACTATTGAATTTGTCAGCATGTTTCAAACAATTCCAATCATGTCAGTCGTAAAACAAGAACACCCGCTACCCACAAACCACCGATCAATAGCAAAAGTCATAAAAATGTGTACAGATTATAGTATCGTTAAAATCGGCTTAAAACTGTCTGCGTCAGGGCCGAATGTGACGTAACGGCAATATTAAAATTTGTCAGCCCACGGGGCCGCTCTGCAAAGGAAGCCATCAAATAGTATCATGTCAAGAACGGATATACGAAAATTGTTGTAGGTATCTACGTATCGGGTGGAATCATGACTCTTTTTAGAAAATACCAGCAATTTGACTTTTCGAAAGTGAAACGATTTGTAATGTAATAGTCCACACCTTTAAAATAATGAGGACCCTACTGTAAGCCTATTACCTATTAAATTATACCACCTTTAACATAAGTGAATTAAAAAATAATAAAAATAACCCCAAATTAAGAATCGTCGGGATTTAGTATAACATTAAAGGTGTGACAACCTCTATTTCAATGACTAAATTTTTTTTATCTACGAAATGCGTTTATGCAACAATTTTACGAATCAATGGCGGGAACGGGAATATCGAAGTAATATGAACTGTTTTATTTTGTTAATTTAGTGTTCCTTCAGGTATAAATATGTAATTATGGTGATTTATTAAATGGTTAGCATTTGTGAAAGTGCACAAATGTAGGAAAATTAAACAAAGCCGCAGGGCGTGACCACTCGGGTTCTTCAAAAATCTCGCCAATCCTGAATATTATAAAATTTGGAATCTGACGTGACAAGAAAATTTAGTCGCTACCTTTTAAATCAAGCCCGTTACCTAAATACAAAGATTAAAAAGCGCAAGACATGTACGTACCTACTTTGTGAAAAAAAAACAACAGTAATGGCATCCGGTGCAGACGAGATTCGTACCTAATTAATTGAATTTCGTAAAGGGAGGGCAAAAGGGCTCTGCAAGTGATCGAGTATTCATGTATTGTACCTATTGTGCCTGTTATATTGAAAGAGCTGCGCAGGTATATAAAAACCCTTATTTGATAAGTTAAACAATTTTCGACTTTAATGTCTAGGACAAACATGTGAAACACATAACAATGTCATCTTTTTATGACCAATTATGTAGATTTATACTGATTTAATAGTTGATTTTATATTTTTAGTAACAATAAATATAAAGTAATTGTTTGAATAAAAACAACTTCATAAAGTACACTTTAACACTATCTTTTACAGTTCAATGAAATAACACGTCAGATGGACAAAGAAAGGTAACTAATTTTTTTTTCTTTTTGTTTTCAATAATAGCTTTCGTCTCGCTGCTCCGCCGGCTTGGTGCACAACTTAGAATAAAAGGAAGCCTATATTCTATCCCAGGTTTTCATTTATTTCCGTACTGGATTTCGTCAAAATCATTTCAGTCCTTTCGACATAAAAACAATCATAGAGTTCCTTTTTTTGGAGGATCTATTTTATTGAAATAAATTAGCCCCAAATTAAAATTACTTCAGAATCCGTTACGCAGCTCCAAAGATTTGTGCAAACAAACAAATCGAGAGTAAGTCAGTTCAAGCTATTAGTCTCCTTTATTTACCCCCTTGAGTTTCTTCATTCTGCTTCATTTCAATCATATATTGATTTTTAATTCTTCGATCCAAGCATGGTACTAGAACCGAGTGTACGGCAATTCGGTCTGTGTAATCGTAATCATAGAATCCAATTCTGACGTGTTCTTCAAAGATATCAATACTGCCTATAACTTTTTAGTCCCAATTTTAAGAGTGGGATCACAATTTGAACGTTACGGCAATAAAATATTGTGTAAGTGTTCGTTAAGGCACCAGTAGTAAACGAAGGCAAACATGAACATTATTTTCTATTAATTTACATTCAAATTGGCCTTATCTTATAGTTAAACTCAGGAATGCTTTTTTTATTTAATGAAATAGATCTATGTGTGGGAGATCCGATGGTGTGGTAAGTTCTTGCCAAAGCTTCCAAACAAAGCACGTCTTGAGATATGAGATCTAAGTTTTAATTACCCTGACACCTTACCATTAGTAATTTTTTTATCTATTATAAAGTCAAATAAAAACATGATTTTTTCAATTTAAAGTCGCATTTTAAGTACTTGCTATGCAAGTACATTAATCATTCAAAAAGATCAAAAACCGTGTACTGATAAATTAATAGTAGGTCTCGTACTTCAATCAATAAGGTCTGCTCGGCGTAGGGTTGTCGACCTTCCTCGTGTTTACTCAACATACGTTCCGCTGTCAACCAGTCCACCCACAACATTCTGTCATACCAAATATTCGTTACCGGCGGAAGAGTTCTTCGGGAGTTTTAGAAATCATTATCATCATGATCTTGAAATTCTTTAAGAGATGCTATCTACATATTCTTGCAACAAATGAATTAGACGTCATGGTTGGGTTGGAAAAACATATTAAATTTTTATGCAAGTATAGAAATCATAAACAATAGCTGAAAATTCCAGCAGTAGCTCAATATATAGAACATGAGCTTGTCCATCTGTCTCTGCCGTCCAGCTATAGGTACAGACTAAAAATATATATTCGGCTTAGAAATTATAAGCGTCAAACTATCCGTAGTCGTGTCCTCACTTCAGTTGCCACATTCCCGCGTCTAGTAGTCGTTATCAATAAATATTCAATGACAGCTATGATAGATAGGTTAGTTTAGAAAGTACATAACCAAACAGGATATTTTCAAGATAACGAAGTCCATCCCGACTTGGTATTTCTATTGGTCAGTTTTGTTAAGAAACTAGAGGATGTTGACCTTTACGTTTTACGTTTGAAAGATTTTCTTTGGCCCGAACTGGCTACCTCGTGACTTCTTCTAATAACTAGCACACAGCTTACTATGAATTAATTAAAGCATACCTCTAATTACGCAATATTGAAAAAAGCCGAAACTAATAGTGATTTCGTTCGGAATGATATTTCTGACTGAAATATTTTGATGTGACATCGAGGGTAGTCTTCGACAATCTATCTAAAACGGAGTAACCGCGAGAAATGTATGTCTCCTTGTGATAACAATGTAATAAATCGTATTCCAACGAAAACATATTAAGAAAGGTAAATAGAATTGCTAAACGATGTAATCTTATTATTGTATGGTATAAATACGGTGGTGAAGCACATTATTCGTGTTCATGTTCATCATTACAGATCCTTCAAAAATTATTACGTATACTCCACATTTGAATATAAAGGCTACTCAATATTAAAATCTGGTTTGAAATGCATACGAGTACTGGTGATTTCTGAATACCGGTACAGACTTGGCGCGACGAATGCCGTTAGAAGCCGCAACATTCGACTATTGCATGCTAAATAACTTGTAAACTATTCCGCATGCAGAATACTTCAGAAACTTCGATTTCTCAGCCACTCGTGACTACGGCTAATGCAACTTGTTCAAACTACGACGGGTAAACGGTAGAAGAATGTCGAATAAATAAGATAGGCATCATGGCAATATTTTCTATTACGATTAAAATTATATTTACAATTTAAAATTAAATCGTTCATTGGTTTCTCCTTGTAGCTTTTATTCGATTGTCATGTAAGTAACCATTCGAATATTATCAGCGTCTACAGCTGTGGATGGATGGCCATAGACCTCTCCCAAGGTTTGTCACAATTATCGGTCCTTAACATATGGAAATTAATTACATAATTTATATCACTATGGAAATTCAGATGGTTTGATGACGGCACTTGAAATAATGCTCTCCTTAGGCTTATATTCTCTATATAGTGAACTCTTTACAAGTTCATCGTTGGTGCAATCGCTCGTCAACCATTAAAACTTTACATTAATAACAAACAAACCGAAAATAAACAAACAATAATTCCACTAATCACAGGCATCTAAATACTTAAGTACCTAATTTAATTGATTCTGCCTTGTGACTCACCCAGTATCGCCCGAAAAATAGACAGTGTCACTTTAGTTTTCTTCCAATATATTTGTGTTATCTTATTCTAGATTATTATGCTTAAACGCTACTTTAAATGCGTTCGCACTAATTTTACAAATGAGTGTTTATGAATGTAATTGTAAAGGATTTTCTGAAAACAATCAATAGTAGGACGTAAAGGAATATGCCATGGTTGAAAGCTTAATCACTGATTCTTCATGAAAGCGCAAAAGTAGCAAAATATGTATAACAAAGTATGATAAATGAATGACATACATCCTGTAACGAAGAAGTGCAATAAAATTAAGACGAAAAGCAAGTTTAGTAAAATACATGTCTAAACGTTGGTAAAAAAAGGAATTTAAAATTATAATTCATATCTGCTATTAAGATCTAATCTCGAAACATTTAACACTACCATATTGTCTAATTAGCATTAATGGATTATGAAACACTATGCTATATTTTTGGGTTGGTTGTGGCTAACAAATGTGTTTACAAATATGAGACTTCGTCCATAGAACAAACTTTTGCTAATAATATGGAAACGATACAGGAAAACAGCTAAAAAATCGCTATTTTAGCAAGTAATCTTAAGTATAATTAATAGTGGAGTAACTTATACTTGCTACGCCTAGATGCCAATTAAGAAAACTCGTATTAACAATGAAACGAATTGACGAAAAAGTACTAATGATTTGGCATCACGACAAAACCCTCAGTGTCATCGACATTAGTAGGACTATTTTGTAATAAAATTACTGCCAAATCTTGAGTTCGTGCAAATTTCATACACAATTTCTTCATTTTGAATAAATAGTCTGAATTTGCAACCAAAGATGTGAAATCATCACCTTTTTTTATGTTATAATATAAACGCGAGATCCTGGGTTAAAAGAAAATGATAACATTGGCTTTTTCGAAACGGTCGAGATTTCGTCAGTAAAGAGAGCGCCTAGAAGATATGATGATAGGTGTTATAAAGATAATTAAGTACAGATATAGAAAACATTTGTAATACGTAAAATTAATATAATAATACGTAACCTTACATTAGTAGTTATGCAAGCTAACTTCAACGGTTACTCATTAAATTGGCAAAAGTAAAGAAACTGCCGATTCAATAACATTATGTAGAGAGATCTCAGATGTGCAAGTCAAGTTCAGTCTCAAATCAGTAATTCTGTAATTTACAGGTATTCCTCATAATGCCTCATAATGCAAGCTAACGATCGTACACCACGAATATTACGTAGATCTAAGATTTGTGTTTGAAGAATTTGTTTCACCATTGCATTTGCTTGACCATTTGGTCAACCATACTTAAATTATTTCGCAGAATACAACTTTATTAGACGAACAAGTATGTTGCAATATGAGCATTTCATGTTACCGCCCACTAAGACAACTACACCCACGTGACTCTAGATCTGAGAACTTTGTATTTTTTTCGACCATAACGTTGAATGCTTTCTGAAAGTTTTTAATCGTAATTGAAAATAGTCGTCACTTCAAGGTGACGGTAAAAACAAAAATGGTTTAACTGGAAAATAATTATATTCAGAAACGAGCCAACTAATGGTACTCAATACCTATGGTTTACCTTCCTGGATAGATAGTCGTGCTTTCAATCTACCAAAGACTGGGGTTGATTTAATCAAGGCAGTCAGTACATTATGACTTTAATGATTTTAGACTGTCCATGCCAATATTCAAAGAAACATTGACAATGAAATTCTACTAAAATTAGGTCCCACAAGTAATGCAATAAAAAATATAATAATATAAGTACGTACTATTAATTAAAAGAGTAACTGCGTTTCCTTTTTTTTTTGTCAAGATTCCAGAATATTTTATACAATGCATGGGCATCTCTATTTTTATGTCTCAGGTAAAAAAGGACAGCGTGCCATTAACGGTTCGATTGTTCTACGCTGCATTCGTTTCAAGACAATGCATCTTTTTAACAAATTTTTACTTTAGGAACTTGACTGATTAAATTTTAAAATTAAATAGTTTGGATTTTATACAAAGCGATTTAATAAACGATTTCGAACAAACAATATTTACATGTAGTTCTAATCAAAGAATCATACTTTAAATTAAAAAAAAGCTTTATTACATTATTATCAAAGTTTTACTTGCTGTTAGAAGGTAGGTACAACATCAACATACAAACAAACACGAGTCTGGCGATTTAACAAAACTACTGTTCTCGTTTTAGCGATAAAGCATTTTTCTTCAGAGAATAAATTTTCTTTTGAAGTGATTAAAATAAACCACACTGAGCTACACTTTACGCCGCTTTACCGTTAATGTGCTTTAAAATAGAATATCTGTAACATGTGTTTCGTTTGCGAAAGCATGTTAACAACAACCATATCATGTACTATCATTATCATTATCACATTCAGCTGTAGAGCGGCGCGTGATTCTCACCTGAGTTTGGCTGCGGTTGAATATCTACCATCGCGGACATCCCTTTCTTTTCAAACATATTTTTCACATTTGTACACGAAATTTCCGTATCGGCAGCATTGGCTCCCGCCAAAAAACACACAGTCAAAAGAAATAGTATAAGACTCTTCATATTGAATCCGAAAATCGATTTTTTGTTAAGCGACAGTTCGATACGACAACACTCTCTCACATCCGTTTTAGTGATTTTCAAGAATATAATTTAATTATTAGAAACACAAATTTAACCCTAAGTCCATTAATTAAATTATTAAAAACTAATATCTTGAAATTATTTTACGATACAAGAGATGCCACACGCAACCCGCGACCGTTCAACTGCGATCCATGATGGTCGCAGCCCGACTGTATTGTACTGTACGACTGAAGTCAGCCGAAAGCGAGCTTCGAAGCATTGCCAGCTTGTAGTTTTGCTATGTTACTAAAATACGAATTAAATTACAATTTCAATTCACAAGTTGAAAATTAATTAATATGAAAATTAAAAGTTGATTACAAAATATTTTTTTCTATACTTACATCATTTGTTGTTCGCATCACCTATAGTCGGATTTTTTATTAGACGAAGTCAACTGACGTTTACTGTGTTGTCAGGTTCTGATGAAATAAAAATAGTGTTGTGACAAATTGAATGATTGAAAAAACTCCTGAATTAATGAAATTGCCTCGATTGTCTAGTGAATAGTTGGTGTGCCGAATTGCCGATATCGGGTACGGGGTTTGAATTTTAGGCGTGCTTTGTACATACCAATGAGTTTTCGACGAAATATTATGTTCCTATAGTATCTACCTGTACTGAATACCGAGTGTTTTAAACATTAAGAAAAACATTGCGAGGAAGCTTGTAAGACTGTCCTATTTCCAATACATCATATAGTTGAAATTATAGATGTATAAAATATAACAATTATAGGTATGTAATGAAAATAAAAAAAACTAATTGTAGTTACATACTACTAGTAACATATATTGGAGCACTTTAATACAATTTTATTGTAAAATATAAATAATATTCTTTTATAGTTTGAAATTAATGATTAACTCTTGACACTCATTGTTCATTCATGTGATTGAACGAGAACTGAACGCATCACTATTACTTTAAATATAGTAACATTATTTCACAAAGTGACATTAGCTACTGTCAGTTGGCTTCGTCTAATTAAAAATCCGACTATAATTTATTTCCTTTCCACAGAGTAGTGTAACTGTTACAGATTCCTACTGTAAAGTGCAGAATGGATAAACTAACTTAAAGTAGGTAAAGAATAGGTTTGCATATGCAGACAAAGTTCAGTCTGAATATAATATTCCGTTTATTTTAATTAATTAATTCACACTACGAAAAGTTTTCGAAAGGATTATTGAGTCAATCTAAGAAACTAATATTTACCTAATGAGATACTGTTTGGTTTTAGTTAATTATTAATTATTTAGTTGTTGTATTTACGTAACTGGTTCAATCATGAGGTTTAATTTATTGAGAATAGTAAGAACGGTTCCTAAAGCTGTTGGCGCGCGATGCTACTCGACGAATAATTTTAAGACCGTCACCCACTGTATATTTGATATGGACGGTTTGTTATTAGGTATGTATGTATGTTTGTATAATTTTATTATTTTTTATGTTATTACATTGAAATAAACCATATCATACCAAAAAATAAAACTAGTTTAAAAGAGCATATAAACTAATAACATCTCGAATGAAGACATTGAAATAAAAAGCATTTTTAACTAACAAAATAACATTTTTTTATATTTTTTTTATATATAGTCCTAATTGTTTATATAATATAAATTTCATTTTGAATTAGATGTAGCATATAGTTGTGAAAGCAAGGTAAAATAACCATTAAAACATTTTCAATTTCCAGACACCGAGCAAGTTTACAAAAAAATGATAACGCAACTTTGTGCGCAATATGGCCACACATACACCAATGAGCTCATGATGAAGATCTTGGGTGGTACAGAGCAACGACTCTCTGAAATCCTCTGTAAAGAACTGAACTTACCAGTGACTCCTACAGAATTTAGAGATCAATTACTTGTCTTAGGGGATAAGATGCTGGCTGGTACACCCTTATTAGATGGTTTGTTCATTTCCTAATTGTATTAAAGAAATATTTAAGATATAATAATATTCTTTTGCTTTTCCATGGTTTTAAATGCATGGAAAGTTACTTGTAACTTTTAAAGAATGAAACAGTATTTTTTTATTTATTGTTTAGGTGGGTAGACCTAACACCTGGTGTTAAGTGGTTGAGATATGAGTTCTAAGGTCTCAGATTTTACAGTACAACAGCTGCTCCACCCTTCAAACCGAAAGACATTACTGCTTCAAAATAGAAATAGGCAGGGTAGTGGTACCTACCCGTATGGACTCACAAGACGTCCTACCACCAGTAAAAAATTAAGTGTATATATAGAAATTAAATAAAATATTAGATTACATATGTATTTAGTATATTATAGTATAGTTTTTATATATTTTATATTAAATATGACAATAATGCTATTCCAATTGTTCACTGCTAAAATTGCATTGGAAAACCCATATTCCTTTCTACTGATCATGTCATTAGAAATTAAAAAGGCTCAAGCAACTTTTCCAGAACTAATAACTGCTTAACCAATCGTATTTGTGAATGGCTGGGTCAACAGTTTAAAAAAATCTCTATAAATTATATTTCGGCGATTTTTTCTGTTACACTTGTGACATCAATCAATATTTCTGATTGTATATATACATATCGAGGGGTGAAAGGCTGTCGCTTGGTATAAGAGACATTTCGCGTAGTACACGACAATTATCATTGTAATTAAAGGTGCATTTTATTTGGTATTAAAAGTTCGATGTAATAATAAATTATTAAGTTTATTTATTACTAATATTAAGTTGACTCCATTCAAATAGCTGAAGAAGATTTTTTGTTATTATATTTTTTCCAAATTTTAAACTATAAAGTAAAATTACAAAAATGTCACTTAAATTGCTTTTCACTCCTCAATATGTTTCTGTATACCCAACATAAAAATACTGTTGTTATAAAAAAAATACTTCTCCAAGGAAATTAATTTGCCATGATGGTCTCTAATTATTAAAAGGCACCCATTTTATGAAATCTCTGCCATGTAGAATACAATCAACGATAAAAAAATATATATAATTGAAGTATCTTGTTTAAAATATACTTGATTCATGATCTATCACAGGTGCAGAAAAACTAATAAGGCATTTACATAAAACAAAAGTACCGTTCGCGCTAGCCACGTCATCAAGTGAACGATCAGTGAAGACTAAAGTTGCTGCACATAAGGAGCTCTTCCAACTTTTCCACCACATGGTCATGGGAAGTTCTGATAAGGAGGTGAAATTTGGGAAACCACATCCTGATATATTCCTTGTGGCAGCCAATAGATTCCCAGACAAACCTGAACCTTCAAAGGTAAGTTTGAATTTGAAATAATTTTATTTTTATTTTTTATTATTGCCCTTGTAGGCAAACGAGCATACGGCCCACCTGATGGTAAGTGGTTACCGTTGGACATGAACTTCAGCAATGCCAGGCCACTGCATACCGCAAAATATATATAAGTATACATATATTTATTTTTTTATTACTTAGATGGGTGCACGAGCTCACAGCCCACCTGATGTTTACTGGAGCCCATAGACATCCACAACGTAAATGCGCCATCCACCTTTAGATATAAGTTCTAAGGTCTCAGTATAGTTACATCCGTTGCCCCGCCCTTTGAACCAAAACGCATTACTTTTTCACGGCTGAAATAGGCAAGGCGGTGGTACCTACCTTTCTCACTATTAATTAATTTGTATGACTTTGTCCATATTTAGTGGGAGGGCATATTATACAAGTGTACTGCATCATCATTCAGATTTAATGCCACAAAGCACACAACTGCTTCTGCGTTTGGTCTTGAAGGGTGGAATAGCCATTAACTATACAACACAATCGAGACTTTTAACTCCATGTTTTAAAGTGTGTGACGGCATCTAAATTTTAGTTTTATTTATTTATTTTTTTATTGCTTAGATGGATGGACGAGCTCACAGCCCACCTGTTGTTAAGTGGTTACTGGAGCCCATAGACATCTACAACGTAAATGCGCCACCCACCTCGAGATACAAGTTCCAAGGTCTCAGTATAGTTACAACGGCTACCCCACCCTTCGAACCGAAACGCATTAATGCTTCACGGCGGAAATAGGCGGGGTGGTGGTACCTACCCGTGCGGACTCCCAAGAGGTCCTACCACCAGTTGTCTATGAGCTCCAAAACTGGACCAAGGTGGTCACGACCCTCAGTAATGAGGAAACGACAAAGAAGAAGATGAGCTCCAATAAACAATTAACGTTAAGTGTGCAGCCTGACATTCTAAATATAATAATGTATATATTAATAAATTTGTTGTTAAAAAAGTCTCTTGTTAAATGGATTATTTGTTATTTCAGTGCCTTGTGTTTGAAGATTCCCCGCATGGCGTCACAGCAGGAATAAAAGCTGGCATGCAAGTAGTTATGGTACCCGACCCACACACAGACAAGAGACTGACTAAACACGCCACAGTAGTGTTACCAACTTTAGCAAAGTTCCAACCAGAGTGGTTTGGGTTACCAGCTTATTAATATTAGATTAGATGATTTACTAGTCAAAGGCAATACGTCCAATGAGCAGATTGTAGAACGAACAATTGTTTTAAATAATTAAAAATATTAAATATTGTGATTATATAATAGTAGTGTTAAATGGCTATTGAACAGTCTAAATGTGTGTTGTTACCAGTGTCTAATTATGTCTACGAAGTAAAGTAAATCAAGTTTTCTGCTAAACAAATATGAATAGTATTCATATGGTAGACTGCATGGTTCCTCTTTAGGCAGGTTACTTAGTGCTAGCTCTTGGAATACAGGGTGAAAACGAACCATTCTCAAAGTAGGGAAGGTTCACAATTATTATTATTACTGCCTGAACTCATATGTTGATTACCCTTATAAGCAATTCCAGGGGTGCAACCTACACACAAATTTGTTTTTTTTTTAAGTTTAGAAATTACTCATTTTGCAATTTGCGCTAAGCGTGTTGATTCCAAACACTGATTAGTCGTAGATTGTGTTACATTACAAACAAGGTTAGTGATGTCCTTTTTCAATTTTTTAAACGTTTTCATATATTAATTACTTGAACATATGGAATTGGGTTCCATACACTCAGTATTAATGGCAAAATCAAATTATCCACATATCGACAATACATGACATTGTCATGTGCTGCTGAAAAGAAAAAGTAAAATGGCCACAAGCTTAGCACATTTGTGGCTATTTAACAAAAATAGTGTAGAGACACTAAAGTTATTTTATGAGTAATAATAGGTGTTTTAGTTTATTTTCATGTTATATTATTGAAATTATATTATTCGGTTGCATTTTGAATGCTCATAATCCAGTTAGATGTTTTTCTAGAATTTTTTTAGTTATGCCAAGGGTTGTTACTTCAGAGTATTTGTGTTACAATCATAAAGACTAATTCATAATAAATGTTTGTAATAACAGCTGTATGTATAGTTTTATGATAATTGTACATCAATGTTTAATATTGTTTAATTTTGCCATTTCAGATTTGTTTTAGAGTTTAAATTTTAAGCATAATAAAAATCTTTTCACCAATCTTTGTGTCTATATATGTTACTATAATCATTATCTAAAATATTATAATCATTGGTTGTAGCTCACAATCCCTAAATGATATCAACACTATTTTCTACTTGGAAACAAAAGGATGTACAGTGCTTGCCCTACATTTCAATCTAAATTATGTCATAATATTTTTGTCTTCATTTACAAATTCAGATGTTACACTTATTGAATAAATACATTGAGTGGGAATGAAAAATTGCAATCTTCATGTTGCTATTGAAATATTTTCTAAACGCTAATAAAACATTTATTAATGAACAATTACATAATATTTAACTTAAATTCACTTCACTAACTGCTTGATGGCCGACTGAACATCATTTGCTGATAAATTTGTGAGAGGTGTTGATTTTTCAGCTCCTCTTTCTGAAAAATAAAATTTAGTAGAATAAGAAATATGATAATGATAATTTATGTTTTCTTTTTTTATATTGTTTGTACTAGTGAAGAGAGTTAGTTTCAGTCATAACTCAGGCAAAGTAGTATTGATAAATACAGAGCATTATTAGAGGTAAATATGCATAGAGCTCTACCTGGTGTAGAATATATATCAGAGACCAATGACATGATAATGGATATTGGAATACTTTTCCTGGCAAAATTTTTAATGGTTTATGGCGGAAATAGGCAGGACGGTCACAGGGTAAGTATTGAATGAAACTGTTGCATAGGAAAAAGATACCACTAGCATGGTCGAAGGGTGGTAGTAACAGTAGCAAGATGAGAATGCTTCTATTCTATATTCTGATAAATAGTCACATCAAATTGAGCCTCTGTTATGTGACTTAGATAATTATCTGCTAATGGTTACTTGAATCAACTGCAAGAAAATAAAAGATACATATACTTGATGGTTTGGATGAGTGTAAAAAATTAATGGTTAAATCAAATTTATAATGCTTAAAAACTAAAAATCAAATATACTGCCAATAAAATACTGAAAGATCAATATTAAAATAGTATTACATTTAACAAGACTCTTGATTAGTTTGAGCACCTGTTCACTAGATAAGTCAGTTAAAGATTCAGATGTTTCAACACCCTTTTCTGAAAGTTAAATATTGATTTTCAAATTTTTTTTATATTTCTATTGTTTAAGTGCTGAATGTCTAGAGCTTAGTTTGAACTATAAAATTTAGTTACCCACAATTGAGTCGACTATTATCAAAGCCGGCAATGTGACTTTTGGACAATTATTGGTAAATCAGAAAAACGAATTATTGACTTTGTATTCCATTGGCAGTCACAAAACTCTTCTGAACGACATCTTAGATAAATAACAGGTTAAGTATTAACCTTTATTTAATGCAGGTTTTGAACCGTATTCTTTGAAGGAGACGATTATATTCAAATCAATATGTATTGACATATCAATGAAAAATTTTTGTCCAAATGCACAGATTGCCACCTTTGATAATAGACGACTCAATTGATACTTTGAAATCTTGATTGAATTGATCTTGATGATTGAAACTTTACTTGTTCTTATTGCAGTCAACGGTTAGACAAACAGGGCACATGCATTATTTTTGGGGTGGTTTACTCTTGAATACTATACTGACTGTGTAAGCCAGAGTTATGAACACTTTAAAGTAGGAATATTAATAACGTTTACAAGGTATTACATCTCCTCGTATAGCTGGAATAGCTCCTTGGGCTACTAGCGAATAGGTAGAGAAGAAGGTAAATTAAATTAATTTTAATAAGATGAAATTTAACTTTAATCGGTATAAAATAATCTCTTGCGTGTAACTCACCATAACGCGCCCACACTCTAGGTTGAATACCGCTGCATTCTCTAATTAATATAGGAAAATTGGGGTTTTCCTTCTTAATATTGACATAGTTGTTTTTGATAAATTCCCTGGAAAAAGGGAAAAAAAATTGGCATTTGCAGATTATTTTACAGTTTATGTAATCAAGTTATTCACCTCACTCCCTCAGACTGTTTGCTGGTTTGACATAAATGTATACGCAGTTCTTTCAGTGCTCCTCCCAGGCGGAGTGCCATTTTCACGAGCTATGAATTCTTTAAAATTTCTGAATTTCAGCTCTCGATAGTTTTAATTGTATTTATTATTTGGTTGAGGTTTTCGACACTTGGAGTTTTTTCTTGAATTTTTTTTAATTGCCAGGACGGCAAAGGTATCATACCATAGGTTATACACTTAATATTTATCATACCACACAACCATTTTTTTTATTTATTATAAAATGCTGAATCCTTAACTGCTACATAAAAATAAAACGGAGCGTCAAAATTAAGCAAGCTTTCTGAAATTGATAATGGGGAGTTAATTAAAAAAATTGAGATGAGATACAATGAAATATTTCAGAAAAATGGAGAGAATTCATTAAAATTTCGATGGACTTTTTAGAAGAACCGATATGAATGGGTGTACCTCAGGGTTCCATTTTGGGTCCTTTTTTATTTCTAATATATATAAACGATTTACCTAGTTTTATTAAGTCCCGACACGAGGTCGTACTATTCGCAAATGATACATCTTTATTATTTAAAATTAAACGACAATTACAAGTCTATGACGAAGTGAATGATGCGATTTCGTGTGTGGTTCATTGGTTCCGTATCAATAACCTATTATTGAATAGTAAGAAAACTAAATGTATTAAATTTACTTTAAAATGTATTAAACCATCTTTAAATGTGAGACAAGTGGATAGTGATGTAATTGTTTCTGAGGAATCATTGGAGCTTGTTGAGTCAACCGTATTTCTTGGTATAACAGTGGACTCCAAACTGCAATGGGGACCTCATATTCATAAATTGGCGAGTAAGCTCAGCTCTGCAGCATACGCAGTAAAAAAAATTAGAATGTTAACAAACGCGGACACGACTCGTTTAGTTTACTTTAGTTACTTCCACAG
Source organism: Bombyx mori (assembly GCF_030269925.1). Taxonomy (NCBI): domain Eukaryota; kingdom Metazoa; phylum Arthropoda; class Insecta; order Lepidoptera; family Bombycidae; genus Bombyx; species Bombyx mori. The sequence goes on from NC_085121.1 coordinate 15,855,387, forward strand.
TGTCATGTCCTATGGCATTTTGCTATGGGGCAATGCGGCCGATGTAGAAACGATATTTATTCTGCAGAAAAGAGCTATACGTGCTATTTATAACATGCACTCAAGGGAATCCCTGAGGGAGAAATTTAAAGAAATTAAAGTTCTCACTGTGCCATCCCAGTACATTTTTGAAAATTTGATGTATGTTCGTAAACATATTGAGGAGTTTCCTAAAAAGTCGGACATACATAATAGAAATACTAGGAACAAACACAAGCTTGTTGTGCCGATGAGTAGGTTACATAAGATACGAAACTCATTCGGGTGTTTGTCTGTGCGCCTGTACAACAAAACCCCACAAGATGTTCAGAACCTACATATACATAGGTTTAAGAAAACTATTAAAGAACATCTGTGCAATAAAGCTTACTATAAAGTCAATTATTATCTAGAAGATTGCACAAAGTGGGAATGAGTTGCTCGCTCCGGGCATTTCAATATCGTAGTAATTGTTACGTTATAATACTCATTGTAAAAAAATCATATTTAAAAAAATAATAATCTAATATTAAAAAATAAATAAATAATAATTTCATATTAAAAAAAAAAAAGACTTGCCCGCTAAGTTTCTTGCCAATTCTTCTCAGGACGGAGGCTAGTTCTTGTGAATTGGCGGTAGTTCTTTTGACGTTCAACAAGAATGTACTTTCATTTATGTTGAATAAAAAAAAAAATTTTTTGATTTGATTTGATTTGAATTAAAATCAATGCGAAGCAGTAACACGTCTCGGCTTTTAAAGAGTAGGACAGCATTATACAATAAAATCTAGACTTAGTTCTCATATCTTCAGGTAACCACTTAATACTAGGTTGATCGTAAGCTCCTTCACCGGGTTAGTGAATAAAAAAAAAACACAAAATGTGTGCAATTCACACGTGGTAGAAGTGAAACCAAAATTAAAATACAATTATCCTAAACGTCTTAAGTATATGTGAAATTTTGTCATTAGTAAATAATTGTATGGTAGCGCCCTCTGTGAATTGATATTTTAATTTCACGTATAATCCTAAATTAAAATTCACTACAAGAGCTTTCATATATACATGTTAGTATTTAAAAAATCTCACAGATGGCGCTGTATTAAATAGTATGTATATTTCTGTCTCAGTCTTTGCTGGCTTCATCCTACACATTTTTGTATTTGTGTCACTTACCTGTCGTTTTTTCCGTTGCATCCGGTTTGAAATCACAACGATTCTAAAGAAGTTTTCACTTCAATAACCCGAACACCATGACCTACAATTTTGTTTCGTTTTCATAGGTATCCTAAGGGGCTATTTCAACTGCTCCGGTAGTTGAGCTTACAGGCTTAGCCCGAGAGAATTGCTAACACTAACAAGAACAGTGCTTTCCAGATTCTACCACTGGTTCGCACCTTAGGCTACCAGCGAATAAATCTCTAAATATATAGATATCTATGAATCCCTAATCAACAACGTAAATGCCACCACCCACCCTAGGACACGGTCTCGAAGTAAAAATGAAATTTTGGGGGGTAAAAATGATTTTTTTGTGAGTAAATAGTATATATTGAAGTGAAACTTCTTTAGAATCGTTGTGATTGCAAACTCGATGAAACGAAATGAAATGAAACGAAAAAAATCTATTTTTTTTTTCAAAATTGTCATGGAGGCTATACTTAATATGAAAGATGCTAAAAAGAAGCGATTTCGTTTTTTTTTGTTCTTCGCCATGGGGTAATATCATAGACCAAATTATCATACACAAAATTAATTAAAAGTTCCCTGACCGCTGCTCTATGTTATGTTTTTAGACTACTTTGTTGTTATAACCCAAAATATGTTCATTCGATCAGTGAAATTGACAAACTAGATGCATTAAAAAGAAGGATTGTTATAATTTAATTATAATTAATTTAACTTTATAACTAACTTAATATAACTCAAAATTACCTGCATATTTTTTATTGCTTAGATGGGTGGACGAGCTCACAGCCCACCTGGTGTTAAGTGGTTACTAGAGCCCATAGACACCTACGACGTAAACGCGCCACCCACCTTGAGACATAAGTTCTAAGGTCTCAGTATAGTTACAACGGCTGCCCCGACCTTCAAACCGAAACGCATTACGTTTTCGTACTTCATATTATCTCATAATTTTTTAAATACCGTGGTAGAAAGTAGAGTAAATTTGAATTTTAAATTCATTATCAATACCGGAAGTCGTGAAAGACGGCTGAACCACTTGAAAATACCTCAATTTTTTATTAATGTATTGCATGAAGGAGCTCTTAACCTGAATAGAAAATTAATTTTTACATAATAATGTTATATTTCTGCCTAGGTTTTTTGTTTGTTTTATGTGCAGCACCATTGTAAATTTTAAATCTTGCCACTTTAGAGAAGCTTTATGGCGTAGTTCCATCAACGTGTGAAAGATGACGCGCAATTAGTTTCAATAAACGGTGTTGCTACCTATTGCATTTATCATAACATCACGGTGACCACGTAATCATTAAAATCTTCCATTTTTTTTGCAAAAGCAGCTTAATTGCCTCTTCACTGATCTGATACTGTCAAGACCCGCAGGGATCGAGATGTTTGAAGGGTCAGAGGGCCAAGCCTCCCTGTCCATCGTTAAACTTGTGTGCGGGCTAGTTCCTAACACTATCGACTATTAACCTATTATCGACTTTTATATTGCAAACGCTTATCGATCGATATCATATATGAGTCGACTATTATCAAAGGCGGCAATCTGACTTTTGGACAATGATTGGTAAATCAGAAAAACGAATTATTGACTTTGTATTCCATTGGCAGTCACAAAACTCTTCGGAACGACATCTTAGATAAATAACAGGTTAACTATTAACCTTTATTTAATGCAGGTTTTGAACCGTATTCTTTGAAGGAGACGATTATATTCAAATAAATCTGTATTGACATATCAATAAAATTTTTTTGTCCAAATGTACAGATTGCCGCCTTTGATAATAGACGACTCATATATCGCATTAGGTAATGACGGTTTTTGTCCATAGAGACTCTATAAACTCACCTCTCCACATAGGTACTTTTATTATAATTTAATACATCATCATCATCATTATTTCCTATTACCCTCTACTGGGGTGTAGGGCTCGAATAAAATTTTTCCATTTACATCGGTCTCGGGCAGCCTGTTCTAGCTACGTCATGCCCAAGACACCTAGTTCCTGCTCCACCGAGCGTCGCCAAGTTGTTATGGGGCGGCATCTCTTCCTTTTTTCAGACACTTTCCAGGTCAGTGCTCTCTTTGATAGGTGGGTATCGGGCTTTCTCAAAATGTGACCTATCCAATGCCAATTCCGCGTAAGGATCTAATTTAATACAAAATTATAATAAAGTTCGCGCAAGACTAACCGGTATTTCTGGAGTGCCAACCTAAACTATAACAGCCCGATAAAGGTTAAAGATAAATATTAAGAAAACGGGCCTTCTAGATTGTAGACTAAGGACTGCTTGACAAAAAAATACAATTTACGTATATTGCATCGTTTACCTATAATAATCCTTATTTTAAAAAAACACACGATTTAACAGTTTAATGTATGTAATTATTACTCGATTACGTCAATTTAAAATTTCATATATTTGTACAATTAACTAAGTACCAAACGCATTACGAGTTAATATTTACTAGCAAGCAACAGCACTCTTCTAACGTATTATACAAATTGCAAAACAACACAGAACCAAAAGATTGTAAGTTCAATTTAATGAGTAAGATTAATTTACATCAAATCAAACCTCCGATCTCATAGCTCTGAAGACAATAACTTAAAATTAGAGTAACGCAAAAAAAAGCAATACATATATTATATTCTTGATTTTGTTGTTTTTTTTTTCGTTAAGTTTTATAACGAATTTTAAATCGGTTGTTCCCGTATGTAGCCTGCTTTTTACTTGAGAATTTTTATTGTTTCAAATATCTAAAGTTAGCCCCGATAAATGAAAGAAATCAAACCGCAAAATGAAATTTAAATATATAAAAATATAATATCAATAGAAATTTATACATATTTACAATATTTTTAACTCAACTACGTTATAGTGCTGGCAATACAGTTTGCGGATCACTCATGTTCAACAATTTTAAGAACAATATTTTTATTTTTCAGAATATATTTTTTTATTATTTACAAATTTCAGGGATTATACCATAATAGGTAAAATATTAATAAAATCTGAATAATGTCTAACAGATGAAAATTCGTAGCTTTTTACAATTTAAGGTGCCCGATACAACAAATAATTAATTAGGTAGGTAATCATTAAAATGTTGCAAAGTGATTGATATTTTGTGGTAACATGCATGGCAATGCAGAGTATCTCAAGCCTCATTGTCCGATAGTGTGCAAAAAATGTTGTGGAGAACTAAGGGTGACTCTAAATGAAGGTAGACAAAAGCTAAGAGACAAAAATGATCTGTGAGAAAGTATTAGTTTGACACTTAAATATATGATTTATTTGATTAGACGGACATTAATAAAATTTATTATCCGTGTGAAAGTATTGTGTTATATGCATACAATTGTTTTTAACAGTAATAAACAAAGAATTTCATATTTACACTAAACACAAAATTGTTCAAAATAGAATTAATTTTATCTATTAATTATAGATGGTTAATGAAAGTTTCATTAGCACATAAAGTTTGCATTACACCTTCCTTCCATTTTTAAACCCTTTAAGAGGTCTGTATGATGCTTGACATAAGTTAATAAGGATCAATCACATTGTGCAACATTAAGGACACTATGTCTTAACCAACATCTAATAAACCTCAACAAGTTTATGTGCACTTCACGATTAAATCAACTACACAGTTCTATAATGAAGAACATCACTAGCCACTGTACGGTATATAGCCCAATGGTGTACACAAAACAGCGGGACATTGTCAGTGTTGATGATGGGCAGTCCGTAGAACTATAGTCTTGTTCAATGTTCGGAGCTGTCACTTCAAGTGGCGGTGAGCCAAAGGCCATCAGCTAGCCAGACACCGGCTCTAAAGCTTTGACCCCATCCAAGGTCAATTCCTGCTTCTGGCACCACTCTACGAAGTCATCAATCAATACGGGCCAAGCACCTTCAGCATCATAGTTGCTCATGCCATCGTCGATTTGTGTTGCAAAGTCTAGTAAAAGATTCCATGTGTCTTTTGGTATAGATCTTTTGTGGTGCTCCTGAAATATTACAAGGTAAAAATTTGAGCTTGAATTGTTTCATATTCCAGTAATTGTAATAATTTATTCCTCAACTTGTTTTTCATCAGAAATATGTCGAGTATAGCAATTGATAATTTAGTGGAAAAATAATCTCAAGAAATGACAGTTTAAAGGATAACAGACTATCAAAGATATTATCCAGCGTCAGTATGAATGACCTATCCGTTTGACATTGTGTATCTATTTTCAAACAATTATATCACATATTACTCTAATCGCAAATCATTAATGGAAACCATGAAAGTGATAAATTTTACTGTATTTTTTAGTGAAGACTTTTAGGAAATTAAGTTTAGGGCATAATGTGGCTTGTTTGCCTTATGAGTGTAGACTGTAATTTTAGGATAGTTTATTCAAAAAAGTTTTTATCTTAAATTTTGTGGCATAAATAACTAGAACATATTAAATTCAAAGTACATGAAAATGTTCAAGTAGGGAATTTTTGATCAGTCTTGTGATCAAGATACGTTTGTATCAATCCACACTAACCATATATATCTCTCATTACTGAAAAAAGAAATATTTTCTTCAATTCAGTCAGGTATATTATATTATATATATATTATAAATACTTTTATTATTACATACCATATTAACAAGGGCCATCCTTACAAAGAGTACTATGGAAATATTAATAAGAATTACTTTTGAACAAGGAATCAAATGAATTTGGTTAATATTATCAATACTTACTGTGAGAAACTTGCACCAAGCATCTAAGAACTTAAACCTTCCACGCAATACAATATTCCAATAAACTATCGCCATGTCTAGATCTAGACCTTTCTGACCAGCATTCTTAGCATAGTTGAATGTGAAGTGGTAAAAATCCTTAAATTTATTTAAATCTTTTAATTCTGATTCTAATGTTGGTAATTTAGCTTTTAATTTGTCTAATCCGTCAACAGCCAACTCAACCATGCCCATAATAAACTCATCTTTAGTGAATTCACATTGTACAGCTGCTTTGCATTTCCACGCTATAATTAAAACTAAAATTGACTCTGGACTTAAGTTTAGGTCTTCTAAGAATTTCATGACCCCGTCTGCCGTAATTTTATCCAGTTCTTGTTGGTCTCTGTATTTGTTGAAGAGTTGTTCAAGCTTTTTTCTATCCACTGAGGTTTTTATGGAATCTTTGTAGTACGCATCGGGGTTTTGGAAGTAATTGTCGCTGGCCAGATCTAATTTCCAATCGTTTTGTGAGAGACAATATATAGCTGTGCTTTCGCTCGTCTGCGTGAAAGCGACGAACTTCTTCACTTTGTCCCTCTGTGACGATTTTAATTTATTCTGGAAACAAACGTCATATCATAACCTTTGCAGCACTGTCATTTAAATTCACGACTTGTAGGAACTAATTGAAATTAATTTGACAACAAATGGAAATTATGTGAACACTTTTAATCGTTTTATCACCAAAACTCACCATTTTTACTGGATTTTCGTAATTTCTAATCACTTTCTCTGCTATTTCGACATCTGAACTTTAGTGAAATAACAATCACATAGACAGTAGACACTAGACAGTGCAGGAGGGTACGAATTTTCGAAAAACAGTTTATGGAACGAGAAACATCGAAACTATAACACTATCGAAATCGAAAACATGATTTGACAACACCGATATTTTGAAAAAAAAAAGTAGAAATCATAATTGGCATGTTAATTTCTTTCACAGCTAATAGAAAATAGATGGATTCTCAGAAGTGTGAAGATTCCTTAAGCGTTAGTAGAAAATTATTGAAATAGGTCGATTTTTTTGTTTCATTCGCTCTAAAGACGAAAACTTGATAAAAGTCAAAGCCCAATAACTATCAAATCTGACCTCACATAAAATGCATAAATCTAAACCATTGTTAATCTACAGATTGCCATTAAAAAAAATGAAACTGAAAAACATAACCTTAAAAATTAAACTAAAATAATAAACAAACTCGAACCTTGACACAACCTTCGGTGATTCCTTGAACACGCTTGTATCACTGGTTAATTGCGATTCTAAATTATGATAATAAACCGTTCATTTAGATTAACTCTTTTCAGTCTATTTAAAATCAATCAGCTTCGTAAAACACATACTTTTGAAACAGTCAGAGTACGATTTGCTCCCAGTCCAACAGGCTATTTACATTTAGGAGGCCTTAGAACGGCTTTATATAATTATTTATTCGCAAAATCTCATAATGGCGCGTTCATACTTAGAATTGAAGATACGGATCAAACGCGGAAAGTTGAAGGAGCTCTAGAGGCCCTTGTGAGCGATCTGGAATGGGCCGGAATCGTGTACAATGAAGGCCCGGGTACTGGTACCTACGGTCCGTACGTACAGAGTGAGAGATTAAATATTTACCAGTAAGTTGAAGTAGCGTTGTAGCAAAAAAAAAACAAATATAATAACACACAATTACACACAAGTAGATGATGTAACAAAGTTTACTTTGTAGGTATGGAATTAACATTTAATTTGTATTTCAACGAATTTGAAATGTACTTTATGAAAAACAAAAAACATTCACACAGAGCTTTAGGGCAGTTTTTCAAGTTACTAAATTAGTACTATTAAATGTACTGTAGAGGCGATAGAATATTTTAATAGAGAACTTTTTTCAGTTTTTACTTTTAAAAGTAAATAAAAAAGGTTATTTTCAGAGAACACATAAAATTACTTTTAGAAAATGGTTCAGCTTACAAATGTTTTTGTACTGAGAGAAGATTGAATATACTACGCAGAGATGCTATCAGATCACAACGGATACCAAAATATGATAATAGATGTAGAAATCTGTCACATACAGAGATTTCGGAAAAAATGAAAGCCGGGACTCCCTATTGTATCAGGTTTAAAGTAAGAAATGCATTTTCATTGAAATGGTGGGTTCTCTAGCATTAAAAAAGAATGTATCAATACAAAGTTGTATCTTTATTTCAAGCTCAATTAAGTCCTAACTTAGACTGAGAGACTAGAGACTGTATATTACATTTTGTGTTAGCCAATTAGTAATGTTTATCACATCACATATAGTGGGTAGGCCTCCCACAAGATGGACCAGCGGTCTATTGAGGTTCATGGGGATCTGTTGGATGCAGGCAGTGCAGGACCGGTCTTTGTGGCGAGGCTTGAGGGAGGCCTATATCCAGCATTGGATGTCTGTGGGCTGATAAGAAGATCACTAGGTACAACTAATCTGTTGTGTTCTGTGCATTCCAATTTAAATATGGGTTTCAGTAACCACAAAATTTGTTGTCATTAATCTGCAGCAAAAGAAACGGTCCATTTTCAGCTATAAAAAATCAATTTATATGTTTTTTCCAGTTAACATCAGACTGTCAATCTTTTGAAGATTTAATCTATGGAGGAATAGCTTACGATGTTTCCCTAAATGAAGGAGATCCGGTGCTTATGAAGAGTGATGGCTTTCCTACGTATCATTTTGCAAATGTAGTTGATGACCACATGATGAAGATAACACATGTTCTGAGGGGTGTTGAGTGGCAAATATCTACTACCAAACATTTGTTGATTTACAGGTTCGTTTCAAGCCGAATGGTGCGAAAGTACATTTTGTTTTTTAATAATTTATTTAAACACCTGACTTTATTATTGAGATTATTTTTATAGTATACTGTTGATTTTTTTTTGTCTATTTAGTTATTCCATTGAGTGATAAGAGTTGCAAGAATAAAAAGTTCAATTATTAGTTTATAGTAGAACTGGAAGTATAGAAATAAGGATTTTAAGAAGAGTTTCATATAGAATGATAGCTGTGTATAGATTGAATATTTGAGCAAACCATAGTGTTTTGGGTGTTATTGAGCATTTCTAGAGTGCACAGGCATCAGTATGATAGGCAGCGGCTTGACTGTGCCCCTATCATTATTGATCTCATTGGTTTCATTAAATTATCAGGTTAGTCATCTACCTATAAGGAAAGCAAAAAAGTGAATGTCACCCTACATATGAGGTCACCCTATATGAGGTTGAATTCTGAATTGTGTTGTATAAAACTCTGACTCTTCAGACATGAATGCATGACTGCTTTGTGACAGAATTATACAGGATAGTGGACCATAATTCACTCTACAATCTGCGAGCTGTGGCAGATATATGGCTGCGAGCAAGATGGATTTGGGATTGTATCCTGCTGCCTGCTACTACTGATCTAAATGGCCCTATTGATGTGTGAGATCTTCAGACTTACAGACAATGTCACATTTCAGAGGCTTCGGCTGGACTCCGCCATTGTTTGGTCACTTACCGTTGATAGTCAACTCGGACGGCACGAAGTTAAGTAAACGACAGAGCGACGTCAAAGTTGAGGATTATAGGAATAAAGGTATAGTTCAGCTAGTTTACTGGATAAACATAATCATTTATTTTCAATTTCCCTTAGTAGAATTATATTTGTATACTAAAAACTGTACTTTATCTATCAGGTATATTGCCATTGGCGTTGGTGAATTACATAACCCTGTCAGGTGGTGGTTTTGATCACGTGTCAGGCGCTGGAATTCGTTTGAGGACAATGGATGAACTGACCCAAGAGGTGCCATAATCAATCAAATAATAATTTAAAAATTCTGATCATAATAAGTATATTGATACCTTCGTATCACAATGCGTGTCAGTTTGTGTAAATAAAAAATACCATTATCATTTCCTTCTGGGTATTTTTTTTTCAAACTGTCAATAGTAAAATGAAAGAAAATAACTTAATACATAAGATGACTAAATTTTTTATGTTTGAACTTAGATTATTAGGAAAATTCTAGATAAACACGATGTCCCTTTGCTTTCCCAATGTATTATATAAATGTTATTTTTTATAAGGCAAACTTCATGCTTAGTATCTGCAAATATAATTAAATATTAATTGGTCCGTATAATTTTTTTTCAGTTTAAAATTGACAAGATTTCTTCACACCCGAGTCGTCTAAACCCTGATCTTTTAGAAGAATGTAACAGATTAGATATGAAACGTTATTTAAAACAGCCGAAATTGTCAGGACAATTAGTAGAAAAACTAAAACAATTGGTAAAGAAGACCTACCCTGATCATCAAACGGATTTGTCTGAGGAGAACATCGCGAGCGTCCTAACCTGGGCCACTTCGAGAGTGACAAGGATAGAAGATTTATTGACACCGAAGTACGGCTTCCTATGGATTCTACCGTCGAGTAGTGTAGACATGGATGAAGCTTTGCTTCGGAAGTTGGTTGATCAATTAGTAAAAATAAGGTCCTTCGATGAGGATTCTTTGAAGGGGTTTTTGAAGGCATTCGCCGAGGACAACGGTGTTAAATTTCCATTATTAATGAAGAGTCTTAGAGCAGTGTTGAGTGGCCTCAAAGAGGGACCCGGCGTAGCAGAAATGATGGAATTATTAGGAAAGGATCGGTCTTTAGAAAGAATTAAAGCAGTTTTGAGATAGTTTGTGTTTCATTAAGTGTTTTTTTTTATTATATAATAGGTATATATGGAAAACGGACATACATATGATCCCTAACGGTAAAGTATGTATGCACTTTACTAACTTAATTTACTAAAATAAGAAATCTCCGTCATTCTGGAAAGACAGACTTGAGAATTGAAGAAAGAGACAGAGAGACAGAAAGAATTGAGACACAACATAATGACGTAACTACGAGTAAACTGAGCGTCTTGCTAGTTAGGGCACGGACTTTCATGCCATAGATTATACACTTAATTGTTTCATGCGTTGTGTGGCGGGCAAAATCTAAGGTTGAGCCGTCAAAAATATGTTACCTATATGGCAAACATTTGACCAAAGACACAAAGATATATAGGATATAGAAAGCGATAAAATTAAAAATTCAACAATTTAGTAGTCTTAACTTTTTCCTACCGGTGCTGATAGCCTTGAGAGGCTATTTCAGCTTCTCCTTGATGTGTAGGTGAGCTCACGGGACTCAAACCGGGAGTGTTGATAACACTGGCCCTACCAAGAGCAGTGCTTCGCAGAATCTACCACCGGATCGGAAACGCGACCCACTGAGAAGATCAGTGGGCTGTGTCTGTGGGTTAATTCACTCGTCGAGCTCTTCGTCGCAAGCGACGGGTTCGACGAGGCCGGTGACCGGTGCTTGTGGTACCTAAAATCACTGTTAATGGATCGGGAGTTTAGTAGTCATGAGCCCAGTCGAGACATCTTTACCAAGTCCTTGTTATGAATCTGTAACGCCGGCTGTACACGCTCGTCGAGACACCACGAGACAGCCTGCGGACGAGTGTGTACATGGCGTCCTTGTCTCGTCTTGTGGCTCTCGTTCGCACTTGGAAGCGTGTCGGTTTTTTGCGCTCGAGTCAAAGGGTCTCTGTGAGTCTTGCGATGAAAACGAGAGAGCGCCTGTACACACTCGTTCGTTTAATTCTCCGCCAACTGCGTCAGTTTCTTTTAGGTCCACCACAACGGGCATCCGAAGCTCATTTGATAGGAGTGTGTACAAGGTGTGGTCTCGCGTCGAGCCTCTACGCGACGAAAGCGGACGAGAGGCACACGAGACAACGAGATGAGCTTGTACAGTCGTCGTAAGAGTTGTTTAATAACAATTATTGAAATAATTTTTTTAAACATAAGTATTTCTAAACGATAAGACAACCCGCTTACTCGTACCAAGCGACGGTGTCCAAATCCCGCAGAAAGGTAACGATTTTTCTAATGAATTACGTACTTGACACATGCTCACTAATGATATCTACGAAGAAAGAATAACATCGGGTAACAAAATCAAGCTCACAATATTTACCTATGTCACAAGGTGGATGGCGGCATTTACGTTGTATTGTCTATGGGCTGAGGTAACCATTACCAGGTAGGCTCGTCCACCGATCAAAGCAATAAAAAAATGATATAAATTCTAAGATCTCAGTTTTACATTACAACGGCTGTCCCACCCTTCAAACCGAAACGTATTACTGCTTCACGGCAGAAATAGACAGGGCGGTTGGTACCTACTCGTGCGGACTCACGAGACGTCCTACCATCAGTAATTACGCAAATTATAATTTTGTGGGTTTGATTTTTATTACACGATGTTATTCATTCACCGTGGAAGTCAATCGTGAATGTTTGTTAAGTACGTATTTCATTAGAAAAATTGATACCCGCTTGGAGGATTCGAACATCGTTTGCATCGCTAGAAATAAATGCACCGGACGTCTTATCCATTAGGCCACGACTGCTTCTGACTATGAATTTGCGTTATTACACTATAATTCAGATAACATTTAGTCTTAAACTAGGTGGCATTCACGTTCAGATTGATGTGTATGGACTTCGCTACCCACTTAAGGTCGAGGGCAGTGAGCTCGTTCAAAAGAAAAAAAATGTTTGGTTTGGTTTCCGGTCACCGGTGTATCGCTTTCCGACCCGGCATGCTGGTTCTGATCCTGCAGAGTTTCCGAAGCGTGAGCGGCACCGCCCGGGTGGCCTGAACGCCCGCCGTACCGCGGAGACCGGTTTCATTAGTCATTGATGATTGCCTCGACGACCCGTTGTCAGGTGTCCTAGGGGTGGCGTCGCGAGTCTGGTTCTAGTGTTGACCACAAGAACCCCCTTACTCTGCCCGGGTTCTGACCCCGGGCGGAGATCTAGCGTCGAGTGTGATAGTGTAAGGGGAGTATTTTGATGGGTAGGGCCCTATAAACATCCTTGTACAGGAACCGCGGTAACCGTACTCGTCGAACTCGACAATGAGGTCGACGCGCAACCTAACCCATGCATCAGTCAGCTGAGTTTCTCGCCGGATCTTCTCACCGGGTCGCGATTCCGATTCGGTGGTAGATTCATTCGCGAAGCAAATGCTCTTGAGTTGTTAGGTCTCCGTCGGAGGCGCTCGCGCAGTTGTTAGCAAATCCCACCCCTCCTGGCTGAGCCTTTGCTCGCCCACCTGTTCTGGTGAAGCTGGAAAAGCCTCCGATTGCAATCATAAAAAAAACATCCTTCGGCCTGCGGTCCGTTCGCAACATCTACGGACCATGAAGACCCACATAAGAACCCAGCGCGCCCATTTTGCGCAGATACCTCAGATTTTCGTAAAGCAAAGCACGCAAAGCAAATAAAGCTGTTATTCTCAACTCTCAGAAAAGGCTCTCGTGCAGATGGATATGTGATTTTTAGGTGGAACTGAGCGAATGTGAAATAATATTATGATAATATATATTTGAGTGTTGAATTTTTTTTTTCGCGTTTGTATGTATATTTTGAACGCCCAAAGCTTTGTGTGTATGAAGGTTACTTAAAAACTGATATGTTTCGGGATGTGTTTTATATTGTTATGATAACCGGAGGCGGCGAGATAATAAGAAAACCACTTTTGTGAAAGTAGAACCTTCTATTTTTGCCAAGAAGCAACTGTGCCGGTTTGAAATCCAGAGTTAGGTATATTACTAATACACTACTAACTACTATACCAGTAACACACATTACCTTTGCTATATCGCCAATAAAGTACCTACTAAATTAGATTACTTTTGGTATGTAGGGTATCTATTTCTCTTTCCGTCACATTGTTAATGGCTTTTATTGGATTTCGGACTTCTTGAATAATGTATTACAGTCGTATTTTGTAAGTCATACTTGAAACAGCTCCCTTCGTTATTCCGGTAAACAAACCTAAGCCTATTTCTATTGGTTATTAATGTTATTATGAATTCAAACCTCGCAACTTGTTTCCTATAATAACTAGTGTAGCAATTAGTATAACACCTTTAGTGGAGTTTTTGGTAGATGGTTAGATTTGGTTATACCAGAGCGTCTTCAAAGAAGTACTTTAGTGGTCGTATTATCTTGAACAACAGAAGACTGCTATGGAGGCTATACAAAAATACCTCTTCTTTGTTTCTGTCTGCCCAGAGGGGCGAGCACGAATGACTATCGATAAAGTATTCGTATCGCTATCGAGAAAAAATTGCCGTATCTTCTCAGTGGGTCGCGTTTCCGATCCGGTGGTAGATTCTGCTAAGCACTATTTTTGCTAGGGCCAGTGCTAGCAACCTTCCGGTTTGAGCCTCGTGTGCTCACTTACACGCCAAGGAGAAGCTGAAATAGCCTCTCAAGGCATAGCATAGGTAGGAAAAAAAAAAGAGAAAACATGTATAGGATTTTATACAGTACCCCTACCATCCGTAAAAAGAATGAATTTCAGCACGAATGAATTTACTTACTTTAGTTTCGCAAACAAATCATCACGTTCTCGAAATTTGAAACTCATAGGTACTCATAATCGAGAGCACGAAAATTATTTTGACATACGGTAAGGTAAATCTCGAAGGTTGGCTATGGAGTAGGTACTAATCACGGAATAGATAAATAAGGTTGGAATGGTAATGTAGGCGGGGCAAGCGTGCCACAGTTATGATAGAACAAACATAACTCGACCGATTCTTTCATTCACCGCGTTTAGTGCGCTTCGGACTACTTGGCGAACAGATCTCCGCTTTATAGTGCCGTGTTGTGCAATTATAACTTGTAAAACAAAAAATCAGACCTCAAGTATAGAGCGAGGAGGTATATCTTTCGATCGGTAAGTCGTAATTACCATTTAATTACAATATTATTTGTCTAAAACATAAAAATATACTGAGCATTATGAAATTCCAAACATTAACAATATTATTGCAGCAAGTTATAAATAGCATACATTGCGCGATGTGTACTCGCCCAATGAACGCAATGACCAAGTCAGTTTCCAATGTACTACATGCATTGCGTTCTCTACACTTCAATCTTTGAAATTTCGGCCTTTGCCCTGATTGGCCGTGCAGTTTGTCGATAGTGAGGTGACCATGTGGTAAAATCATCGACAGAATTCTCGACTATATTTACATTTGACATGGATAATTTTTGAATTATTTTATATTTAATTAATGATACCTAGTATATTCTTAGTGAGACGTATTTTGAGTAAAATAAATATGTATTATTATTATTATTGAATTATTATCATTGAATTAAAGTGAAGGTATAATATAAAGGGACATGTAGACCTCTAATTTACGGGTATTTACTATATTGTCTAAGACGTATTAAAATCTAAGTAAAATGCTATTTGACTTATGCAGTAAATTAAAAATTTTAGGTTTCCTAAAGAACCTAACGCCAGGGAACAATGGATTGACGTGACAGGTAGAGGAAACTGGAGACAAAGACGAGTACTATTTGCTCTAAACATTTTACTGAAAATGATTTTATCATAAAAAAAATCAGAATACACTTAGTTTTGAAAAATTCATTCGCAATTAATAGCAAGCGCCAACTGCTTAACAAATACGTTTTATTCCAGCGACAGTGACTATTTGTAATTAATAAAAGTAAAATAGTTTTTTTTTTCAATATTTATTTCATGTTTCATTTTCTCCATTCATTCATCAGATAATTTATCGATAAAGAATATCGATTTTATCAAGCACTAGCGTGTATGAACATTTTTATTGCCTTTTTGCGTGTGTGAGTGTGTATGCCTACGGGTGTTTTGTGCTAGTTTGCGAACGAATATCTGTCCTGAGATTTATGTGTGGGTGTTTTTGTTGTGTGCGAAATACTTGTAATCACAATGTGTGTATGTGTAGAAATTAAAATAGTGGGGATGAAGCGGCGACACTGGTTCTAATACAAAATTAGAGCAAAGGCCTTTCCAACCTTATTTATCTATTCCGTGGTACTAATATCTAATTTAATGATCCCTTTTCGTATACATTTACATTACGAATTCGATAGATTTTAGTGCTTGACGTACCTACAGTAAGTAAGAGCACGTGCGGGTTAAAGAAATGAAACAAAAACTTGAGTAACAGTATAATTTATTGAATTTCCAAATATAAATATCGAGAGAAAATATCAAATTATATTTAATTTTAATACATTTAGTTATTCTTTGCCTTCAACGGCCATATTGGTTTAGGAGGCTGCTATTTCAATTTAGAACGTCAAAATGCGTAGTTAAAATTTATAGTAAAACGATATTATTTTATTAAGAAATTATTCCAAAGGTTAACCATTGGAAAATTTATCTTTTATATACTGAATTGAATGTTCTTGGGATTGAAACACGACTGTTAGTCTAAGTATTATTTCAGACTCGTTCTAGGTATGAACTTTGTTTCTTTTTTTAGTACAACTAGTATAAAAATATTAAGAATTTACTGAATGTATTTTTGTAACGAATACAGAAATGGCGTAAAACATTAAATTTTTTTGAAAAACATTAAGTTAAGTACATAGAATTATAATTAATAACTATTCAGTGTTGTTATATATTTATTATTATTGTTTATGTTAAAGAATAGAATTGCCTCCTAAACCTAATGCTACCGAAATTTTCTTCTGTCACGTTATGAGATATAATGTGAGTTCACGACACACCCGCTGTGAAGTGGTTACCGGAGCCCATAGACATTAAAAACGTTAATGTCGCCATGCACCACACGAGCCTCAGTCAGTTTCAGTTTTCCGATGATAATACACGATGATTTTATAACTTTTCTATTTGGGCGTGATTTTTTTTGGAACGAAGTTCCTTATGGGACGATGCAGAGGGGTACCCTAACCGGGAAAAAACGTCCGTAACGTAAGATTTTTATTATTTATGTATAGTCTTAGTATGATGGCTATACTGTGTCTAATGTATAGTCTACGTGATGACGGTTATTATTATTATTCATGCAAATAGCTGTTTCTTTGTATATTATTATTATATATTTTTTATAAATCATTGTGAATAAAATAAAGTTGATAGCTTTGTAAAGTAGTTTTTTTTTTTTTTTATCAATAAAAAAATCATAATAAAAATGTATTCCCGAATAATAATTTTATATAATACCTCGAATAGAACTTAAAATTAATATTTTTATAATAAGGAACTTCGTTCCTATCCGATGTCGAAAAAGATCCGGTGTCCCACGACACCGTGTGGTGTCGTGGGACACCGGATCTTTTTTTGTTTTTAAACTACATCGCCAATGAATACCGAATAATGTTGAAGCATATTTGTTTTTAGATTTACTATTCTTTAAATCCGTAGGTGTGTGCAAAAAAAAAGTTGTGTGTGTAACTGTACTGTATATACCTAGTACATACATAGGTACTGTTTTTTCAACTCTCTTTTGAGTGTACGTCATACATATATATCGAGGGGTGAAAGGCTATTTGGTTTAAGCGAAATTTTAGCGAAATTACAAAAGAGCCATTTAAAGTTTAAAAAAAAATTTCATAACAAAAAAAACTTCATCAGCTATTTCAATAGAGTTAACTTATAATAGGTACGCGCGGAACCGCGGAACTAGTTGGCCGCGCCATAGGTGGCGACAGGGGTGAGGGGGCGGGTCGCCTACTGCTCGTAACGCACATGAGATTAGACAGTGACGACTTAATAAAAAAAAATGAATAAATGAAATAATAAATAAATAAAAAACAATTGAACTTTTAGAAGTTTATATTGTACCTAGACAGGTACAATATTGTAATAAATAGTAAAATAAACCAAAAACAAATTAAGTACATATATGAAATTATTCTGACATATTTTAATGATATATGAAATTATTTAATTAATTTATTCTTATATGAAATTACTCTGACGTATCCTCTGAATCACTTGATTCTGAACTCTCTGAACTTGATTCAGAATCAACTTGTAAGTTTATAATGATTTCGTCCATCATAGTATCAAATCTCATATTAGTAACTAGTGGCCCGCCCCGGCTTTGCTTGGGAAGTAGCACACGCGATGTAAAGAATTTTAGAAAATTTTTTTACATATTAGATTACATTATTGGAGTTTTAGTAAGGTACCCAATTTTTTTAAATATAATAAATATAGCCTATGTCACCCGGGGATAGCGTAGCTTTCCAACAGTGAAAGAATTTTTTAAATCTGTTCAGTCGTTTCGGAGCCTATTCAATACAAACAAACAAACAAATCTTTCCTCTTTATAATATTAGTATAGATATAGATGACAGCAAGCGCCCCTGCCTCTCCGTCCCACCGCTCACATACCTAAGGCGCGGCCAAGTAGTTCCGCGCGCACAATAATTGAAGTTTAATTAAAAATATGGAACTGTTGATGAAATACCAAATAAAACGCACGTTTAATTACAAAGGTAAATGATGCTTATTAAGCGAAATGTCTCTTATACCAAATATCGCCTTTCACCCCTCGATATCATTTTAAGCCTTGATTTAAATGACAAAGGTTAATGACCTAACGCTTTACGTTTTCAATTTGTAAATAACCTCAATCAATTGTAAGTATCATTGAAATTCGGCAAACACCAGGGCAAAAGTATTTTGTATTCATAATATCATACTCTGTTACGGAAATTGAATAAGACAGAAGAAAATTTCGAGAAACATTTTGTAACATTTCAAACGAATCTAGTCATTTATTTCGATCACAACATCAGAAAGTGAGATAAGATCTAATACAAAGTAGGTCCCACTCAATTTTCCTCGTACATTTACAAAATATAGAAGTTTGAATATAATTATTAACTTCAAACTAAATATAGTAAAACTTAAAATATTATTTTTGAGCAAAAATTATATCAACTTAAAATCTAAACGTTAAAATAGTTAACGAAAGACGGTCACACCGTTTTTTTATCATCTCAAAACGCAACTAAATTAGCACTTTAAATTATAAATAGTACATAGCGTCTTTGCCAAATTGGTAAAGGATTAGCTTATTTGTCCATCGAATCTAATAGATAAACCCAATAATTTTGTAAATGTAATAAGGTATTCCTTTAATTTATTAAAATTATACTTCCCATTAATTAGTTAATTGTGCAAAACAGGAAAATTTACATTTCATACGCAAGTGCCATTAAGTAGGTAATCATAGTTTTCAAGTCTTTTGCCCAATATGATCACGTCTAATGTCCGTGTTTTTTTTTTCAAAAAAAAACAAAAAAACTGACATTAGATCATCTTTATTAGACAGTAGGATGATATTCTGTGAAGCGTTCTAAAAGATAAAAAATTAAAAAAAAAATATTCAGTAATATTTAAAATCGAAAACGGGAACTACAATAATATCATAAACTTGGTCTCAATGCACTTAATTAATTGAAGCCGTAATCGTATACAATTGAATTGTAGGTTATAACTTATAATGCAAATTTAAATATTTTTTACAAATAATATAATATTTAAGTAATTTTTGAACTTAACTTACAAGCGGCATAGCGTTGAACAACACAAGAACACTATTTCCATATAACAATCTATTACCGTATCAATTGACTTTTACATCAGTCACAATGAAAACGCGGTATCATTCGCTAAATTGGACTGTACGTAGGTACACAAAACTTATTGACAATTCATACTTTTTAAAATGTCAAACATCAACAACTTGATCGTAGCCAAAGTCAAACGATACGGCTAACGCTCTAATGTACTCTATTGAACTACGAAAAAAATAATATACTAATATCGAATCCAATTACATTTTACTTTAAAAAACACGACAACAATAAGATTAGTATTGAATAATTTATTGCTTTTCGATACACTTAGAATTCGATTTACTACATATTTCAAAATGATTTGAATATAACTAAACACAATGACTAGAATCATGACTTTATGCAACATTAAAACACAATTCGTAAATTCCTATTAAAAAAATGTAAGATGTAGCATAAAAGAAGACAAAAAAATACAGATACATGTATTCACTCCAAATTCAAAAGTATATTATTTCAAATAGATTTTCAAAGTTATAATCACGACTTATAATAAAGAAACATCGTAGCCATACGCTTAGCCAATAGATAGATCGTGAAAAGGACATATTATTAAACAAATTAGTAATACGTATGCGCTTAAATATAAGAAAACTTACATACTGATATGATTATAAGAGAAAAACCGTATGAAACAGAATCACATTTTCTTAATTTCAAACACGATATTTAAAATCTTTAGAATGAATAAATTTATAATAAATTTAATTATTTATTAATTATTATTACGAAATAATTTTTAATAATCTTTAATTAGATATCTTTAAAGGGATTTTTTTTAATAGAACAGACACCATAATAGCGATGTTTATATTTGTTTTAGACCATTAGTTTATATGCCACAGAATTTTGAAACTAATTGAAACTAATTGAAAGAAAACGTTCTGTGAAAGCGGGAAAAAGTTGTTGGGTTATTTACTAATAAAGATTTTAAAGATGGACGCTTGGGTACGTGTGAGAGCATCGTTATTGCTATAAACATTCGTTGACGTCATGAACAATAATTTACATTTTATTTTATTTTTTTTATTAACCCTACTACCACACTTAAAACTTTTGCTCATCTTTGAAAAGATTATTCATACTTTAAATTTTGGTTCGCATTCTATTCTTACATTTATCATTTACGAAAAAAGGAGGAAAAAGCGAAATTCGGAAAAGTGTTCCAGAAATAAATTTCTCAAGTAATTTTTTTTATCTTATAATGTCATACTGCAGTTTTAATGCAACGAATGTATTATAATAATATAATGCACCTTTAGTGCATTGTCTTTCTGTTTTATAATGACGATCATTTGTTTGTATCGGTGACCGCATTACTAATTTATAAATAGAAGGGTATCTACCTTTATAAGATTAGTACAAGACAATATTTTTAAACTATAAAGTCATATTATTATCATAATTATTAGTATTTTCGAATGTTCTTTATCTAAGGCATAAAACTACCGCATCCAAACGGCGGAAACATTGATAGTTCCTTGACATACGATCACGTTCCCTTTCTATACTAATGTAAATATACATATAAATAGACACGCATTAATCTTTTACACAAATATAATTTATTTAAGAGTCGTAAATCCGTAGAGATAAATTTATAAAAAACATTTATAAGGCAGATCAAGGAGAATCCGACTGCGTTGGACGAGGTTAAAATTATTAATGTTAATAACGTTAAATTTATTATTTATCTGTTCCAAGTTAGGTTATTAACTTTCTCAATTATAACGTTCTGCTGTTTCATTTTATAACTATTTTTAATTTTTTAAGTACGTGGTCAAAGTTATATAATTTCCATCGAACGCAGCCGTAGTTTAATCTAGAAATACTAAAGGTAACATAAACAACAAGAGATCACATTTTGTAAATAGACTATCATTAATACAAACACACACACATACACGCATTACGTGAAACCGCTTACCTAATATCATTTAGAATATTGAACGAACAATCATTATTACTAAAGTGAACGGGTTCGATGGAGCACGACCACAGTTTTTAATAAGTATTATTAGAAAATAGCATGATAGTTAAAATATTCCATGAATTATATTTAATATTATTAAATAGCGTGCTTATATAATATAGGAAATTTATACATCTACTATAGAATCAAAAGAATATGTTTCGTTTATACCTTTTGATAATGTTAAAATATTTAGGTATAATAAGAATAAATAGGTATAATAAGCGTCTGAAAAAAATTGAAAGAGAATAATAAACGCTTAGAAGGAGCACTTCATTAATTAAAAAATAATACCAAAGCTACATTTGGCCTATCGTCTGATTACAGACAGACTGGTTCTAACTATATAGGCTTGTTCTCGGTAATGAAGTGTATGGAATTGTTTGTTTACGTATGTAGTCTATATTTTTAATAGCAACAGCCGAAGGAGCGAAATGTCATAATCGTTAATTGGACCGTTTATTTTGAAAGTGGTGTAAGTGCATTTTCTTTTGTTTCGAGAAAATTAAAGGTTACTATATATTTTGTTGATTTAAAAATACAGGCAAATCATATGAGGTCTGGCTATGCCACCTACCTCTGTCAATTGGACTTACACCACTTTCATAATCGATGATTATGCAATTTCATTTACCGACTGATTTTAAGTTGTACAAAACATGGGATTTTTTTGAGAAATTAAACACGGACTAGTTAAATATAAAAAAATTACATTAAATTAAACATGAATTACGTGATAGCTCATTTTTCTTAAAAATGGACTTACACCACTTTCAAAATAAACGGTCCAATTATATCTGTGCATTTAAAATGTTTAAGTCAATTAATAGTGGCAGTATGTAGTTAGTGGTCATTAGTTGAATATTCTATAGAGTGTTCGCTTACATGTCAATTTTACTTGACGGAAATTCATTTACCGTTAATGCCTACCATATTATGAGTTTATTCTTATTGTGTTTCAAATTTCTACCACTAATTAAATAATTTAAGAGATAATTTAAGTTATATTTGAAGTGACTTGGCAGAGTTTTTGTCTCGGTGTTTGAGTTATTTGAATTTTTGTCAATTTTTATTTCGTAATGTAAAATGAATATTTACTTTTTTTAATTGTGTTCTTCCATTTTATTCCATCCCATTGTTATCAACATTTTCATATTGCTATTTGACTAATTACCCAAAGGCAAATTGTTTCTATTCTATATACATATTGATCTTTTTGTAAACGTTATATTGACAGAAGAAACTTTGAAAACAAGACTTCTAATATTACAAAAAAAAAGCCTGTATGTAAATTATAGTGTATCGATAAATATTATCTTAATAAAACTAGATAGGATTGTAAATTCGTTATGATTATACATATAGTATTATATTAAAAATCATATTCGGCTTATTATGACCACAATTTGGCAGCTAGTTCGTCTATGTCCAAACGATATTATTACGAATGTGGGTTGTCAAGGACAAAAAATCATTTTAATACCAATTTAATTTCATATTCTACAAATCGTCATAAATAGACTTTTACTATAAAAAAAAAGTTTTGGGAATTATTTGGTAATTTTGGGAGATTTTCGATTGGTACAAGTAATTTTTTTATTTACAAAAATTTAAATGAAAATATATACTAAAATTGTATGATTTTATTATTATATTATAGGATTTAAAAGCGGCACATATTAATATAGCATCATAAGTCTGATTTATTAATATATTTAATAGTTAACGATAGATACAGAATTTAATAAAATATGAGAATATTGACTGGTATAGTTACTAATAAATTCGTTTAAGCTGTTCCCTATTTATTTGTTTTTAAGCTGTTCCCTATTTATTTGTGTTTAAGCTGTTTCCTATTTATTTGTTTTTAAGCTGTTCCCTATTTATTTGTGTTTAAGCTGTTCCGTATTTATTTGTGTTGAAGCTGTTCCCTATTATTTGTGTTTAAGCTGTTCCCTATTTATTTGTGTTGAAGCTGTTCCCTATTATTTGTGTTTAAGCTGTTTCCTATTTATTTGTTGCTGTTTACAATGTATGTTACCGCGGAGGCTCTTGATTAAAAACACGAGTTTTAGAAATCAACTGGGTTTTAATCGAGCTAAAATACCTATACAAAATTTATTTATTTTGTCTTTTTTTTTCAATTAATAGTGTATAATTTAATGCAATCGTATGTTAGCAGCGTCACACGTCAATATGTGGGAGTTTCAGCTCATTTCTTGTTAGTGATGGTAGATAAGTGGAAGCCACTAAGGGTAGGTACCACAGAGTCTGGCCGATGCGACCTCTAGCATAATACTCGCCATATTTCCCTGATTTTTTTTCTATATTATTTGAGCTATAAAATATAATAAAAGATGAATCCTTCGAAATATATATTCATGCATATCTTAATATATATAATTTTAACGCAATATATATTTTATTATATAGTATGTATCCATGTATATTTTTATATATAGGTTGTAATTAATCATAAACGATAAAAGAAATGTATTTTAAATATCGTTGAATTTTATTATTAGTAATCTCTGTGACTCTAAAAGCATAGATAATACTAAATTCAGGAACCCAGTTTAGAAGAGGTAGAAGAATTCGTTGAAATTAGACAAAGTACCTAATACAATTATTAAATATAAAAAAAATCTATATTATTTATGTAATAATTTTTTAATAGTTTTATTACAAACTTTTCATGACAGTGATTATTGTAAATTCGTTCATTACGGAATATCATTTTCGGAAAGCACATTAGGTAAATTATAAAAGTGGTGTTTACATGGGTACAGTTTACATATGTATAAATAATAATTTTATTAAGCGTAGTGAAAGCTAATTAATAGTAATTTAATAGAAAATCTTTTTTTTTAATAAATATCAAATCACAAATAGGAAGTTAGGCATCAGAGATCACAAAAGATACATAGATTAACTGTGGCCGTCTCCCTCGGAGCGGCCGCGCCGTTGTCACTGCAGCTCCTTGACTGCCTGAAGGATTCTCTTCACGTGACCTACCTTAGTCACTCCAAGGTCCCGGAGGTCCCTCCTGGCCAAGGACAAGAGCTCTCGCCCCGTCACGTCGTGCTTCGTAAACGCGTCAGCATATTCCCCGAGCTGGAGTGACTCTAGCCAGTTCTGAACTTCCTTGACGCCCCACGAGCGCACTGCGGCGACTGTGGTCGGACCTTCTGAGACGCTTCTCCGACCTCGGAGCCAGCGGCCTTTCTTTGGGATCTAAGGTCGGAGTAGAGGTAGGTCAGGGTTTATACTAATGGAATAATACGACTCGTCACTAGTTTGTATGTGTGTGTGTGTGTGTGTGTATGCGTGTGTGACCGGGCAGTTACGTGTTGATGATAATGTTAACGCAATTCAAAAATACAATCTGATGCCGTCTAATGAGAGTCTACGGTAAGACTTGGGGAGTTTGGTGGGCAGAGTCTGGAGTCAATGATGTACAAAAAGTATTATTAAACACACAACAATCAAATTAATTGTCAGTACTATTATATATATACAACGTATATACTCTGGTACGGTAAGGTATCTTGAGGGTTCGCACGGGTAGCTACCAACACCTTGCCTTTCCACCACGAAGCAGTAATAATAGAGTAAAATTAAAACAGTCGTTGAACACAATTGAGACTTAGAGCGTTTATCTCAGGGCGAGTGACAGCAGTCTCATAATAACGTTTATGAGCTATGGTAATTACTTATCATCAGTTGAGCCGTGAATTTGTTCGAAAAAAAGTATTGACACAATTATCATAGAATAAGTTGAGGTTTGAAAAAAATTATTCACATAGCATGCTCAAAATGCTATAAGCATAATTAGTGTATTTCGATCAATCGTAATTATTTCATCGTTGATTAGCGTTAGAATAAAAAAGTTGAAGTTTAATAAAACAATTAATTCACATAGCATGCTAAAATGCTGTAAGCATACTTAGTGCATTTCGATAATTGTAATTATTTCATCGTTGATTAGCGTTTAAAATAAAATAAGTTGAAAATTGAAAAAACAATTCACATAGCATGCTAAAAATGCTTTAAGCATATTTTAATGCATCTCGAGCAATCGTTAAATATTCGATTTGTGTGTATTATTTCATCAATCATTATTACTACGTACCTCGTCCGCGTGCAGGTAGGCGTGTCCGTCTCTAAGCTCGCACCTGGCGAGGTGTGCCCGCAGCGAGGCGGCGGCGGCGGCGCCGGCGCCCGACACGCCGCCGCTCTCCAGCAGCTCGTGACAGCTTTCCACCTTTATAACGTAGGGGACTTCGTATTTAGTACATATATTAATTTTTTTTTTCAGCCCACAGACCTCTGCTGTTTTGATTTTTTTTTTATTGTTTAGATGGGTGGACGAGCTCAGGTATTAAGTGGTTACCGGAGCCCATAGACATCTACTACCTACATAAATGCCACCACGTACCTTGAGATATGAGTTCTAAGGTCTCAGTATAGTCACAACAGCTGACTCCCCCTTCAAACCGAAACGCATTACTGCTTCACGGCAGAGATAGGCAGGGCGGTGGTACCTACCTGTGCGGACTCACAAGCGATCCTACCGCCTGTGATTACGCAAATTATAATTTAGAGGGAGCATCACGTTTCTTACCAAAGTAGCGAGATGTCTCCTCAGTTGAGGGGCCGGGAGGAGCTTTCCGTCGGCGTCCTGCAGCGCGTCGGCCTGCGCGGACACGCGGCGCGCAATGGACACCGCGCTGCACACGCCGCCCGACACCGCGCTCTCGCTGATACAGGACAACTTTACCTGCGAATTGGAGGGTAGAACAACATTAATACAACCCGACGACACAAGTGTAGCGAGTAGCCGTCAAACAACACGAGATAACTACGACGTAAATGCGCCACCCACCTTGAGATATAAGTTCTAAGGTCTCAAGTATAGTTACAACGGCTGCCCTACCCTTCAAACCGAAACGCATTACTGCTTCACGGCAGAAATAGGCAGGGTGGTGCTACCACTCGCGAGGACTCACAAGAGGTCCTCCCACCAGTAACAAGAGTTTATTCTCTCAGTTATGCCATGGCTTACGTGTTTGACGAGGGTGTTGATGTCATCAAGTAGAGCCAAGAGTTGAGCGCTCTCGGCAGCCAGTAGGACGTCGCGGCCGCTGGTGGAAGCATTCGCGTTGACATTAGTACCAGAGCCGGCCAAGGCGTTGGCCTTCAACTGTTGCTTCTCATCCCATGTCCTGTGTTCGATATAACAACTACATTTACTCTTTCCGCTATTGAAACACTTTCAAAACATTAAAAAAGTCAACTGAAAGGCATGTGGCGGGTAGCCATCATACAACACAAGATAATTGACAGATGCCTGAATCTCGCTTACGACATTTTCAAGATAAGCTCACATACATACAAGTTCCGAACAACAACATTCGGACCGTCGGTCTACCGAGCAAATATCATCCTGGAAGATCTTTCGTCCGTCGTTAAGCCTCCCAAAGGAATTTCAAAACAAATCCAAAGGTTTTACATCTCTATTCACCAAGACGTTTCTTGCTTTAGTTAATTTCATAAAATATATATATATTTTTTCCTATACAAAAATGAATGTCTAAGACCCGTAGTGGTGTTTAATGTTCATTTACGACTTTATTACATTTGATTATTAAAATTTTTAGTTCTTTTTAATCTCGACCTAAAACACAATGATTTAGAGCCGTCGTTTTGTAGCTGACGATGAGAATAATAAAGTAGAAATATATTTAAAGGTTCTATGATATAGTGTAGAGGTAACCTTTTGAGTCGCAAGACCCAAAAATTACAATTTACAAAATTTCAAAGTTTTTAAAGAGTCACAAAAAAAAATTCTTGCCAACAATAAACAGTATTTGAATAAATATTTTTTTTGATAAAAAAAAATAACGAATCTAATTATTCATAAGAAAAATATCTATTTATTCTTATATAAATAGTGTTTTTTTTACAACAAATTAGATAATATATACATATGTGGTATTATTACATAAACACTTATTATTTAAGTAAAAAATGAAAACAATTAAACATTTACTTACAACAATGGGCTGAGAGATACAAATGGTGCCCAATCCTTGTTAGTCGATTGAGAACAATTTTCAAATGTTTTTTTTAATTTTTTATAAAATAAATAAATATTTGCGTATGGAACTAATGAGCCGCAGTTTCATATCCAAAGAGCCGCAGGTTACCGACCCCTAGTATAGTGGATATCAGAATACCGAACTTACCGTAGGCTGGTCTCCAAGGCTCTGGATCGACACAGCATCTGCGCCCGGTTCTTGTGTATGATTCTGACGCACCCCGGGGGCTGGAGCCAGGCCTCACCGTCCACTTGGACCGGTACGCACTCTTCACCGAGAATGTTAATCTGAACGGCCCGGCACTGGGCGATGCGGTGTTTCTGAAGGTTGATCAGACGCGAAGCTGCCATTTGGGCTGAACCGAAAACTGCCACCACCTAAGAGAGAGAGACAGAATACACTTTATTGCACACAAAACACAATTTACATTAAAAAAAACAGTCAAAAAATAGTTTTTTTTTATTGCTTAGATGTGTGGACGAGCTCATAGCGTACCTGGTGTTAAGTGATTACTGGAGCCCATAGATATCTACAACGTAAATGCGCCACACACCTTGAGATATAGTTTTAAGGTCTCAGTATAGTTACAACGGCTGCCCCACCCTTCAAACCGAAACGCATTACTGTTTCACGGCAGAAATAGGCGGGGCGGTGGTACCTACCCGTGCGGACTCACAAGAGGTCCTACCACCAGTACATTTGTACAGTAGGCGGTCTTATCGCTAAAAGCGATCTCTTCCAGACAGTCATTTAATTTACAGGAATTCTGTAAAATATATAGCAGGTATGTTGCGGTGTACTATATACAATACATTATTATAGAAAATATATACATATATTACAATAAGGTTGAGGAGGAGTATTAATGCATATTCTGAGGCTATCGAAAATCTTAGACTTGATTGATTCAAAACGCTTTACGGTTCAAATGCGAGATTTAATTGTGATATCGTGATGTTTGATACTTAATCTATTATTATTTAATTTACTAGTCAAAACTATTGGCCGATATTTGATTTGAGTTTGATCGATCGCTATCAAAAGTGCACAGGTATCAAACCGCCAGGTAAATCTGAAGGTTTCCTAAAAATTTCAACAAAATCGGTCCAGCCGCTTCGAAGCTATGGACTTGAAGGTATATGGAGGTCATATACACGGTGACTTTTATGTGTATATGTATATAGAGATTTTATTTAAATACCAATAGGTAATAAATTATCTTTATATATAGTGTTTGTCACTGAACTCCTCCTAAAGGGCTGGACCGATTTGAATGGATTATTTTTGTATGCGTTTGGGTGGCGCCCTGGATGGTTTAGATTTACAAATCAGTCCAACAGATGGCGCTGCAGTCGGTATTTAGATTATTTATCTCTCCCAGAAATAAATTATATGGCAAAACAACGTTTGTCGGGTCACCTAGTAGGAATATAAAACTCTTTAGTAAAGGCTTGATTGCTTTGAAAAAGTTCAGTTCTGTAAGATCTCACAAAACGAACAGTGAAATTCTACTTACGAAAACTAGGAATGCTACTAATGTTCAACTTTCACTTGAATGTTTGATGAAAACCTTTTACAAAGAACGTCCTGGATTTTCAATCAAAAGATCCAATCCTATTCCGTTCCATTAAAAACGAATCACTTTTATTGAGCACATCGTACGAGTGACTCAAAGGAATAGAATTAAATCTCTCTACGTACATAGAGACATTTGATAATATCTCATGCGGACGCCTAGATCAAAATGATCTAACTCTAAAATTGGTCAAAACTATTTTAAGGAATAACGATCCTTAGAAAAATAATGTTATTATCTAAGGCTTCAAACAACTTATTTGGGCTAAATATCAAAATTCTGCGTAGGGAGAGATCTTTATAAAATCTCCATTTTAGCGCTTTTCTCATTGTTCTTTTATAGTTAAGTATAAATTTATCGAAATAGGTTCTACGGCGAAGTGGATGTTATCGTAATGGTCCTAAACTATTAATTCCTAAAGCTTACGCTACTGCTATACTACTTAAAGTAGCTAAGCTGAATAAATAAAATATACCTACGTGTATTTTTTTTATTGCTAAGATGGGTAGATGGATGGATGGATGGATGGATTGACAAGCTCACAGCCCACCTGGAGTTAAGTGGTTACTGGAGCCCATAAACATCTACAACGTAAATGCGCCACGCACCTTGAGATATAAGTTCTCAGGTCTCAATACAGTTACAATGGCTGCCCCACCCTTCAAACCGAAATCCGTTACTGCTTCACGGCAGAAATAGGCAGGGTGGTGGTACCTCCCCGCGCGGACTCACAAGAAGTCCTACCACCAGTAAGTCTATTTCTACAAATGTCTCAAAAATTATGAATTTCGAAATGAGGTACTTTCATTTACACGTGCGAATGAATATTACATGGAGCCTGAGATAAATCCAAGATGGATCCTTAATAACGTAATGTCGTATCGGGGTCAGAACGTAAAAGCGAAGAGCCGTCGACTTCTTTATTGAAACGGACAATCATATAAATTTTATAAAGGGCTTTGTCGTGTATTCCCGTAAAATCAAAGAGCCTATAAATATTGCAATCAAGTTCAATTGGCATTTTTGTAGTGAGCTCTTCTTTATAAAACAAATGTACCTACCTACCTATATTTAACATAATCAATTTCTTAAACATTATGAATTTGTAGCAGATGCAATACGACCATTATTATCGTATATTATCGTTTAGACTACAAATTTTCAATTTAAAATATGATATAAGCGTGT
Source organism: Bombyx mori (assembly GCF_030269925.1). NCBI lineage: Eukaryota > Metazoa > Arthropoda > Insecta > Lepidoptera > Bombycidae > Bombyx > Bombyx mori. The sequence continues at coordinate 15,885,767 of NC_085121.1, forward strand.
CATTCGGTAAAATTGTAGTACATACTTCTTAAATTAATATCTATTCAGCAAATTGGAAGTCGTCGTGGCCTAAGGGATAAGACGTCCGGTGCATTCGTGTTGAGCGATGCAACGGTGTTCGAATCCCTGGCGGGTACCAATTTTTCTAATGAATTATGTACTCAGCAAATGTTCACGATTGGCTTCCACGGTGAAGGAATAACATCGTGTAATAAAATTGAAACCCGCAAAATTATAATTTGCGTAATTACTGGTGGTAGGACCTCTTGTGAGTCCGCGCGGGTAGGTACCACCGCCCTTGCATGGTTGCTTCGGGAGGTACCTGTGGAAGGTCTGCAGGAGAGAGCCACATCCGGGTTGCCACCAGTGTGGGCATCCGGACGATGACGCTCAGCACGCACTCGAAGCGTGCCCGCGTTGGGAGCGCTCGCGGCGAGACCTCATCGCGGTGCTGGGGGGAGACCTCTCCTTGCGGGCTGTCATCGCCCGCATGCTAGAGGACCAGAATTCTTGGGAGGCCATGATCAGGTTTTGCGACCTGGTCATGGCGTTCCGTGAGGCTGAGGAGCGCGAAAGGGAGTGGGATCCCTCTTTGGCTTCACAGCGAAGAAGGCGGAGTGGGCGGCACGGGCGCGAAGCTCCCGTTCATCTCCCGTAGGGGCTGTCGGGTGCCGGGTGCGGGGGTGCCCGGTACTCGGCTGTTGGTCCGGTGGTGAGGCGGCGCAAGGTGGCTCCTGTGCACCGCTCACGGTGTGTCTCCGAGACGACGTCCTGCGGGATTTTCCCGCGGATGGAGTGCCGTCCTATTAACAGGATGGGTACCGGCGACGGCGAGCTTTCGGCGCGCACTATGCGGTACCGTGGGTTTCGTGGAGTCGGAGTGGTGGGGCTCGATGGGGTTTAGTCGGTAGTCGTTCTGCGGGGCAAGTGCTTCGCGCGCCTTTTTCAAGGCGTAGTCTCCTGTGAGAAATTGGGGGAGGTGAAGGACCTCGGCTCTTCTCTTCTCCCCTTCTTCCTCTCAGGAGGCGCCGGAGTCCGACATAACCCGGTCCGTTGCCCCCCTCGACCGGGTATCCGTAAATGGATTCGCCAGCGTAAAAAAAAAAAAAAAAGGTACCACCGCCCTGCCTATTACTGCCGTGAAGCAGTAATGCGTTTCGGTTTGAAGGGTGGAGCAGCCGTTGTAACTATACTGAGATCTTAGAACTTATATCTCAAGGTGGGTGGCGCATTTACGTTGCAGATGTCCATGGGCTCTAGTAACCACTCAACACCAGTTGGGCTGCGAGTTCGTCCACCAATCTAAGCAAAAAAAAAAAAAAAAATTCACTGTTTTTCAATTACAGAGCGAGGCATATTTAGAATGCTATTATATAATTTGGAAACTAAATAGTTAATCTATCTTTGTTTTCCGTCTAAATAATAATAACTGCCGCATTTTTATACTGTTTCTTATTAAATTGATTGAAATTAGAAAACAAACGCCACGGCGAGTTGAATGTTGCGATTCAAACGACCTAATTTAAAAACTGCCAAGTCCATTACTACCAACAAACAAAAGCAATTCTTCTCTTTCACTACTTAGAAAGAAAATTGCCTTTCTATTCATTAAAACTTTTACATTGTTTTACCCCGCTTATACATATTTAATATTTTCGAATACCCGTTTACAGGTTTCGAAAGACCGAATTTAAGTTTCGTTATTGCTGTTGGTATGACATTGTTCAGGTAGGGATAACGTAACTCTGTTCTATCTATTGTCACCATGGTGTAGTTATTTGTTTAATAGAAATGAAGTTGTGCCTGCGGGTGACTCACATGTATTTATTTTTTTATAATATATCTATATATTAATACGTGAAGCAAAAACTTTGTATCCCTTTTTACGAAAATTGCGCGGACGGAGGAGTATGAAATTTTCCACACTTATAGAGAATATAGAGAAGAAGTGCACAACGCTAATATTTTTTTAAAATAATGCATAAAAGATACATTAAATCGATAAAGAAAAGATTACACACACTACGTACCATGTATTTGACGCACACACGTATGCATACCATTTATTGTCAAGCTTTTGTTCTTGATGTCTGTTGTCAAATTGATAATAGATTAAATATTATTTGTCTTTGTTAATATTTTTTATAGTGTAGTCTTGGCGAAATTTGTGATTATAGAAGTATAAAATACAATCATAATAGTATACAAACTTACAATTCCAATTAATTATAGTCGAATTTCGACTACTGCGGGACCTCTAGTTATTATAATTACACTACACAACAATACATATATACTTTATTTTATATCACTACATTCATTTATCACACAATCATACAAAACATTATTTATAGTAAACAAAATTAATTCACAATCATAGTCAGGCGATAACTGTAGTATATCGGCGGCGATATTTCGCTACTACATCGGTGCATTGACGAACCGGCTATCTATTTCTTGTTTACTTTCTCCTTCTTTCTACATTTCGTGTTTGTCTGAAATAAAACTTTCTTTGTGTCCTTTTGTGTTTGTGACGAATTGCAGACATTATAATGATACCAATCAAGACGACTAAAGTGCCTAATGCCGGGCGTACTCGATGATGATACGAATATGCCTGTGTTCAAATCACGTAATACCAAACCAATAGGCTAAGCAATTAGATAAGTTGAGAAGTTTGCGTTTGGGATGGTATGGACATGTGATGAGACGAAATGACAACGAGGTTGTTAAGAGAGTTTTAAGTATGAATGTGGAAGGCTTTAGATTAAGAGCTATACCTAAGAACAAATGGATGGATTGCGTGAAAGACAATATGTGATAGAGGAGTATAGAAGGAGAAAACATGTTGCGCCGACCCCAAGTGACTGGGAGAAGCACAGGAGAATGATGATGAATTAAGTATTAAACACGTGTTAACGAACAACTTCAGTTAAGGAATAACAACGTGTATTAAACGAAACACGAAAATTTTACCAGTTTGCATAATTACTGGGGTGAGGGCGTGTTGTGAGCCCGCACGGATAGGCGATGCCACCTTTATACGAAATTTAAATTAGAACATAAGTTATGTCGCAAGGTTGCCACACTCATGTTACGATATCTACAAACTTCAATAACCAATTTACATTAAGTCAAACGTGAATTGATATACCTGTATACAGTATTAAAAACCAATTGGCAATTTTAACAAAAGTAATGTTCGGCCATAAATCGAAACTCAACCATAAGCTTGTCAAAAGTCAAAGAAAAATTTCAGAGAGCAATCTTAGTGCAGTTAGATTAGCAAATGATACTTAAATAATTAATTTTTTTATTTAATTATATAAAAAAAAGGAAATTGATTTTGTCTACACCAATTATTTTTTTCAAATTACTAAATCGCCAACAGGACTCAGCCCAGTTCTAGTCCACAGGGTTAAGATTGATTAGGACTTATTTAATGGGACGGTCTATAGTTGGATCCTTGTGTCTTTCACTCAAATTTCTTTTATCGTGACTGGCTGCTGTCAGTTTAGTATTTTATCTAATTACGTCAGAGAAACGGAGTTTGCTTTTGCCTTCTTAGGCTCTATGTGAATTAAAAAAAACCTTTTTATCCAAACTAAGCCGACAATTTGAAGAAATTCCATACTGGTGGTAGGTATTCCATACTTTTTCCCTACCTATGCTGATAGCCTTGAGAGGCTATTTCAGCTTCACCCTAACGTGTAGGTGAGCTCACGGGGCTCAAACCAGAGTATTGCTAACACTGGCCCTAGCAAGAGCCGTGCTTCGCAGAATCTACCACCGGATCGGAAGCGCGGCCCACTGAGAAGATCCGGCGAGAAACTCAGTGGGCTGTGTCTATGGGTTAATTCGCTCGTCGAGCCCTTCATCGCAAGTGACGGGTTCGACGAGGACTGTGACCGGGGACAATCGCCATAGGTTGGTCTTTGTATTACAAGTATTTATTTAATTCACAAATTAGTTATTTATAACGAGAAGAAAAAAAAGAATGAACCTTGGACTCACTTCAAGTATTCTATCGTCGAATGATGGCGCGAGGAATATGTCATCCGCTCTGGTGCCGCCCCAGAAGTTCGTCCCGCCCATGAAGGAGGGTATGTTCAGAACGACGATTCCCTGCAGCTCCGGGAGGGGTATCCTCTGACCGTCGCACTCCAACTGGACCCTTTGACCTAAGTGCCTGTAGGTAAAACTTTTCGTAAGCCTCCGAAATTGTCACTTTTTGTTTATTGCATAGATGGATGGACGAGCTCACAGCCCACCTGGTGTTAAGTGGTTGCCGGAGCCCATAAACAACTACAACGTAAAAGCCACCACCCACCTTGAGATATGAGTTCTAAGGTCTCAGTATAGTTACAACGGCTGCCCCGCCCTTCAAACCGAAACGCATTACCGGTTCACGGCTGAAATAGGCAGGGCTGTGGTACCTACCCGCGCGGACTCACAAGAGGTTCTACCACGAGTAAAATTCCATCTCCGTCACAAAATAAATTCCGCCACCCGAGTTAAGTTACGGCGAACGAGTTAATTATAAAAAAAAGAATTTATTTAATTAAAACGATGTTTATTCGTTTGAATGTACTACAAGACTAATTTATAATTACAATATATTTATTAAAGTAAACTTATTGCTAAATCTGCAATGGTGCAGTTTCTGTTATGACGCACGGGGTCATCCGATGCGGATTCAGCAAATACGGGCATCGGGCGATTGCCTAACTCCTCCCTCCTTAAGATAGAAGCGCGTCCCGCAGCTTCCAGCAGCGTCCTCGGTGCTAGTGTTCTCGGGGCTCTCGTTCTTTGATTGTAGTCGTCGCTGTCTCCACTGCCACAGCTTCCAGATGATTATTGCTATCAGAATGAGGTAGAGTCCCAGTGTTGACCAACTTGGGGTAGTCATCATAGTCTGCCAGTCGATGACAGGTTGTTGAATGTTTTCAACCCGGTCCATCAGTTCGTGGATGCTATCCAGAGATATATCTTTCAGTTGTAGGTTATAGCGAATATTCCCTTCTAGAATAGTGGTTTCGCTGGGAATGGGTACGATTTCATCAGCTGTAATAGTATCCGTGTTTGTCTTCAGTGTTCGGTTGAATATTTCCACTTGACAATCGCTTGTAATGCTGGCGATGTATATTCCTGACATCTTTTTATAGTCAGATTTCCTTCCGCAGCGAGATTTCAGGATTTGTTCGTCTTTCAAGATGATAAGCCATTTGTTGTCTTCTAGTCTCTGGATCTTGCCTTGTTTCAGGTTCATCCTGGCACGGGTGCAGTTTGTGCTCTCGTGTTTTATAAGAGTTACTATGCAGTCTTCAGAGTTCTCCACAGGTTGGGTGTTCAGCGATGTGCAGAGTTGGACGTCTTGTGTGATCTTCTTGCAATCTTCCTCCAGGTATGAGTACTCGTTGGTTCCCAGTGCTAGGTATTTGGATTTAGGAATAATAGTGAGGTTTTGTTTATCTGGTATGGAGTATAGATGGATAAGGTCATAAAGGTTTTCATCTATAGAAGGGATATCTAGTATGAATGTTAGTGCGTCGTTTGTGCTATACGCTTTTACGCTAATAGAGCTCTCTATACTATGAATATTTTTAATACTTATTCTATCAACGGGTCTAAATTGGTAAAGTTTTTGAATAGCTGTTATTTCACTTATAAGACTGTGTGGAGCTATAATGCTAGGATGCATTACTTCTAGTTGTGCAAAGGTCATGGCGTCTTCTAATATAACTAATTTATCTAAGAGTAATTGCAAACTAAAATATATTTGGACATATAAATCTAAAAAGTGCAATCTGCTTATTACTACGTTATTACTTAAAGTGGCGTTTTTTAACATTGAACCTATCTTTTTCTGATTTTCGTCTAATAACTTGATCTGTTTACTAAATTCTTCAACTGCGTGCTTTGCTATGAATAAAGTTTGTTTTTGAGATGTGTTAATATTATGGACTGAATTACGTAGATTAGATAATTCATTTTCAAACTTAATAGCGTCTTCATAATCCAGATTACCTGTAATAGTTTTAACTACTGAACCTAAACCGTTAATTAAGCCACGTCTAAATCTATGGTGCGGTGCAATAAATGCTAACTTCTTCCCTATTAAATGTAAACTATTTTCTATTTGATCCTTATATGCTCTATGCAACTCTTCGTTACCTTCAGCAGCTTTAGTACTGGCATATAAAGACATAAGCTTTAAGGTTGTTTCATGTAAATACGATACGTTATATACGCAGGCCAGACTAAAAGTGTCTATCTGCTTCAAAATTTGTCCTTGTTTTAACAAAAGGATGCCATTAGTATTGTCTATAGGATTAAGGGTCAAGTCGGCGGCTGTGTAGAGCACGAAGGCTCCTGCGATGAGGGCCCTGGAACAAGATGTGGTCTACGTAAGAGTTTGAAATGAACTCGAATCGATTTAGAATTTGGGTGCTGCCCTATAATTTCTGCGACATTATTAGGGTGTAAATGAATGATTTTATACGGACCTTTAAATACTGGTTTTGTCTTGTCGCTCCTGGTGGTTTTGGCGACCTGTTTGTAAACGGTTTCACCTACCTTAAACGTGATTGTTTCCGCTGCCTGGTTTCTCTTTTCTATTACCTGCTCTTTGTTCTTAGACACGTGGGCTGCTATACATTCCTGTACTGCTTCTGCATTCTTGCGGTGATTGAGGACATAATCTTGATAAAATTCTTTAGGATAATATAGCTCTAATGGATTTCGGGATGCCGTATGACCGAATAAAAGCTCACGTGGTGTATAGCCTGTAGTGGAATGAATAGCGTTGTTATAGGCGATGATAGCGTATTTCATGATCAATTGTATGGGGTCGTCTTTATTTGTCATTCTTTGAATTCTTATTATTTCTGCGATGGTTGAATGAAATCGTTCAATGGGTGAGTTAGAGTTTGGGTTGTAAGGCGTCGTGAAGTGAATGTGGATATCATGCGAAGCACATATCTCTTTTATGACGTCATTATCGAACTTTGTATCTGAGTCTGTGGTGATTTTAAGAGGTAGTCCTAGTACAGAAAATACTTGTAATAGGGCTTCTGCGATGTGAACACTACTAGAAGCATTCAGAGGTACCGCCTGGGCAAATTTAGAGAAATTGTCGATAATTGTTAAAAACGTTGCACCTCCAGTACTATAGAGATCCATGAACAAGTGTTGAAATGGCTTCGTAGGTGTCTCTGTTATAATCAATGGAGGTTTTAAGGGATTTCTTTCATATTTGGCTTTTAGGCAAAGGTCGCATTGATTAATGAACCTTTGAACTGTCAATAACATATTAGGCCAGTGATAATTCCTATGCAGATGCTTAAAGGTCTCTTGGATACCGCGATGCGATGATTTACCTTCGTGATATCGCTTAATGAGTTCTTGTTGTTCAGTTTTATTTTCAACAAGTGTGACCCGCGAAGTACATCTTATTAATTTAGGTCCTCTGTCATTAAAGATCGTAGTATACACTCTTGAAAAGGCTAAGTATAGATTTTCGTCGTAAAAATAGCAATGAAAAACACGGTCAGCTATTGTGTGTTCCTTTAAAAATTTGATAATTTCTGATTCAGTGTTATTTACTGGGATGAAAACATCCTTAATAACTGTCCTAGAGTTTGTTGATCTGTCCTCTACTCTGTATGTAGAACCTGGTGTGGACCTAACGTAAAATTGTTTCAACTGTCTATCAATAGCGTCGGATATTATAGGGATACCGTTATTTTCATTATCAGGTTGGGTATGATTTGTAGAAACTAATTGATCGGGGTCGACTGTTGTTATACTCCTTGTGTCTGTCTCTTCGTCAGTTTGAGAGGGATAGATACTGGTCATTTCTACGTCATTGTTGTTATAAGGTTGGTCGTTATTGTCAGTATTGTTACGTTCATTGTCTTGGTTATTCGGGTCATTAGTTTCTACCTCTGCCTGTCTACGGGCGTTTTCGAATATTCTATTTATTATGTTGTCGTCACTATTGTCATCAACATTAACAGCTAGAGAATCTATACTATTATGAAAAATTTTTGCTCGGGATAGTGCATTAGTGTTTGCGTTAGTGTTTTGTTTGCCCTTTTTATAAACAACTTTGTAATCATACTCTGCTAACTTTAGTTTCCATCGTGTTAATTTAGAGTTAGGGTCCTTTAGACTCATTAACCATGTAAGGGGTCTATGGTCCGTATAAATTGTAAATTTACGGCCATATAAGTAAGGTCTAAAATACTTAATTGCCCATACTATCCCTAACAGTTCTTTCTCTATGGTAGAGTAACGGATCTCAGTATCTGATAATGTCCTTGAGGCATAGGCTACTGGTTTATCTGAGCCCACATTGCCTTGGGAAAGTACTGCTCCTAAAGCAAAGTCAGATGCGTCTGTCGTTAAAATAAACGGTTTGTCGAAGTCAGGGTATTGCAGGATTGGGGCGTTTGTTAGAATTTGTTTGCATTTATCAACTGCGTCTAAAAATTCGTTTGTATGTTCAACCTTTGCGTTCTTTTTTAGACATGCTGTTAAAGGTTTCGTCAACTTTGCAAAGTCCTTTATAAACTTCCTATAGTACCCGACTAGTCCTAAGAAAGCTTTTATGTCTTTTTGCGTTTGTGGTATAGGGAAATTTAATACTGCTTTAATTTTGTCCTTGTTAGGATTTAGTCCTTGGTCAGTCAATTCATGTCCTAGAAAGTTAACGTGCTTCTGTAGAAATTCTGATTTGTCTAACTGAACTTTCAGATTATGCATTTTGAATCGCTGAAATACTAATTTCAGTTTTTCATTGTGGTTTTGTAGGGACGTCGCGGCTATTATGACGTCATCTAAGTACGTAAATACGTTGTCTATACCTCGGAGTATATGGTCCATAAGACGCTGGAAAGTGCTCGGGGCATTTTTTAGTCCGAAAGGCATTCTTAGGAACTCATAGTGGCCTCTTTCAGTAGTAAACGCTGTTTTCTCTACGTCTTTAGGGTGCATTTCTAATTGATGGTAGCCGCTTGCTAAATCTATGGTCGTGAAATATTGTGCGCGCCCTAATCTGTCAAGGATGTCGTTAATGTTTGGTAAGGGGTACTTGTCTTCTATAATTCTGTCATTAAGTCTTCTATAGTCAATAACAAGTCTCCATTTAACTTTTCCTGATGCATCCGGTTTTTTCGGAACAATGTGTACCGGGCACGACCAAGGGGAGATACTTTCCCTAATGATTCCTTGTTTTAACAGACTATCTACCTGTTTCTGTATCTCTGTTCGTTGTTGGGGAGCCTGTCTATAACTTCGTACAAAGATGGGGGTGTCGTCGGTTAGTCTTAATTCGTGTTTTACTGTATGGGTAAACGATAAAGGAATGTTTTCCGAGTAGAATATGTCACGGTACTGATAGCAGATTTTAGTAATTTCCCGTTTTTCTTCCTCGTTCATGTGGCTGGTACGAATTTTCTTTAAATTTTCACAAAGTTCTTTATCTATGTCAGTTTCCGTCTCAATTTTGTTAATTTCGTACTTCTGACTGTTTTCTATCAAATGTGACGGTAGTGGGCTTAGGGCTAGCATACGATTGTTACTCACTATTTCCTGTGTATCATTATAATTGATTATAGATGTCCTGAAAGTCCCGTTTTTTACTGTCACTATCGCGGCTGGTGACTTTAATCCTTTAGACCAAGTGAAATCGTCACAAATATAATAACCGTCGGTGTAGTTTGTTTTAACCGTTATAAACCTCTCGCAGTTCGGTTCTATTTTAACTTGCTTTACCGGATAGTCGAAATATATTGGTATTTCGGTATTAAATGTTCGCAACACTTTATTTTTGAAATCTATATTACAACCTAATTTTTTAAACAAGTCCATCCCAATAAGGCCCTTATATTTTGGGTCAAAATCAAACAATAAAAATTTGTGGTGTATATCGGTGTTGAACAGGTAAGGTAAAGGTAAAATTGCGACGTGCTCGTGACGAGTAGTAGCATGCGCGGTTTTTACCGTAAATGGCTCACGTTCGATGCAATGTTCGAGACTAGTACCGGCTATTACATCCGGTGATATCATACACCGTGAGGCACCAGTATCTAATAAAAATTTACCTTGAAACTCCGGTAATTCGATGTAAGGGAGGTGGTCTTTGCCGTGGTGGTTGAGGTTAACACTATTTATCAGCTGAGGTTCGATTGGTCCTCGTCCTGAAGAAAATCCTTTTGATTTGATTCTTCTCCCGACATATCTGGCATATACTCGTAGTTTTGGTCACTGTATTGCATATTATGGTTATAGTACTCACCACTGTAATATGGGTCGTAATTGTCAGGGTAATACTGCTCCTGGCTATGCTGTGTGTAAAACATTTCTTCCGGTGCAAAGCGCGGTTTTTCGGGCTTTTTTACTGACCTCATAGTGACGTCTGATACTCTTTGTGGTGGGTTTATTTGCTGTCGAGGTACATTTAGTTGTGGTCTAAAGTTGCCTGTATTCCTAAAGGTACCTGATCCGCTAGGTCTCACATTACCTGACGCCGAACCACTCCTCCAAGACGGCATGGTTGGCCGTCGTTGTGGTTTTAACTCCGGGTTCCAACTATTGCGCGGGGGAAGGTTACTTACCGGGTAAGAGATTTGGTTAGACTTAGTTATTTCCTTTTGCTTATGCTGTATATTTAGTGAACTAAAACTATTATTAAATCTATTAAAAGCTAATCGGGCTTCCTCTTGTCTAGCCGTCACTATAGCTGCTTCTAGAGTCGAGGGTTTTGAAATCCTCACCCCAATAGATACGTGAAAGTCTAAGTGACTTACATATTGGTCTATTACCATATTTTCGTAGTATGACTTATCTGTGTGTCTACCTACCACGTTTAATGTGTCTAATATTTCTCGCAAACGTTTACCAAATGACTCTGCGTCTTCGTTCTTATTACGACGCAACCTTATTAATTCTTGCATCAATTGTATTTCGTTGCGTGGTTCGCCTAATCTACGCGTTAGTGCTGTTTTAATAGCTTGCCAACTATCCACGTTTCCCTCGGAAGCTATTGCACAAATTGCAGTATCGCTCAGTTTACTCTTAATTAAGCTAATAAGAGCGGGGTGTACCCTAACTGGTTGATCCAATAATGATATAACATTTTCTACTTCTTTAATAAAATAGTTCAATGTTTTAGGGTTACCATCGTACTTAGGTAACAGTTCAGAAACGAACTTAAAAGTTGCTAGTTCGATGTTTGCCATTGCCATCTTTTTAAGCTATACAACACAAAACTATAAAACTCACAATTAAATAACTTTGTAATAATGTTTTACGTAAGATTATTAGCTAGTACTCTGCTTATTCTGTACGACAAAAGCGTGAAAATGAATTATCAGCAACGTTATATGATCCGCGATTTTAGCAAACAATAAAACGTACCTGTGATTTATAATATTGCTATCCAAGCGAATTACAACTGTGTCATTGACATATGCATATAAAAAAAAATACCTATCAGATTCACCTACTCTAGTGTATGTAGTGCTTTGTTTATAACGATTTTAGTCTATACACAAACACACATAACATTCAGGATATAACGGCAGGAAATATAGCACAGGAAACTGGGAATACAACTTGCACTCACCCCAATGTCCTTTGCATCTCCAACCGGGCCTTGTAGTACAGCAGGACTCCCAATTCTCCGGAACTCCCGCTTGATGATAGTCGCCGTTCGTAGATCCGTTGTATGAGCTCGCGAAAATAACGGTTGATACCGTTCACTCAAGCCTGAAGAGTTATATTCAAGGCGAGTGTCGCGATCCTACCGACTGCGCCAGTTAAGTTACGGCGAACGAGTTAATTATAAAAAAAAGAATTTATTTAATTAAAACGATGTTTATTCGTTTGAATGTACTACAAGACTAATTTATAATTACAATATATTTATTAAAGTAAACTTATTGCTAAATCTGCAATGGTGCAGTTTCTGTTATGACGCACGGGGTCATCCGATGCGGATTCAGCAAATACGGGCATCGGGCGATTGCCTAACTCCCGTCTTGAGATTAATAATGTCGTATTCTCAAAAATATATATAGACAGTTTTTGTTTATCAAACTCACCTGTACGTTCTGTTGACCCATTCCTTCGATCCCAAAACGCCGTACCACATGTAGTTCCTGGCTCTTGACCTGCACTTCTCCGGATGCTCTTCCCGCTTATTATGGAAGTCCAGGGTTATTTTTGCATCAATACCGATTCCAAAGTAATTATTCATGACGGCTCTTTCATAGAAACCCTCCAGCAACGTCTCGTCGGGGTCCATGAGGGGACTCACCGCCGCGCAAAGGGCATCCGCGTTTGCGAGCAGACACTGACTGATGAAGCCCTGGGTAACGTGTGGCCAAGCCGGTAGCTGTACCAGGGGATTGATGATGGGCAATTTCCTGGCCTTTTCGCAGCTTTCCGATTTTGAGGAGCTGCCCGTGTTCGCTGTGGCACCACTCTCGCCCCATATTGAGGATACGGATGTCGAAAGCCTGCTATGATTGATACGATCAGTTTAATCATTAAAAACCGGTAGGCAGCGGCTTGGCTCTGCCCCTGGCATTGCTAAAGTCCATAGGCGACGGTAACCACTCACCGTCAGGTGGGCCGTATGCTCGTCTGCCTACAAGGGCAATAAAAAAAGGTTCAATTATTACTTATGTAAAATACATAGTATTTATGTAACTTTCATTTATATGTGGAATACAATGCGTATACCATTATACTTTAATATGAAGCAATTTGGGATTGCAACCCTATCATCCTTTAAGTAAGCGTGGGATCAAAATGGAATAGGTGCAAATGTAACAGTTTTATTGAAAGTGTCCTCTAACCCCGTTGCGCTCACGCCCTACACCAGCGGTCGGGGAACTTTTTTAACTATTACCTCAAAATATTTTTGTAAAAGTTGATATTACCGCATGGCGAAAAAAAAAACGAAATCGCTTCTTTTTAGCATCTTTCATATTATAGCCCCCATGATAATTTTGAAAAGAAAACAATAGCTAAAAATTTAATTTAAACATCATTTATTCAATTGATTAATGTAATACCTAGTAACACATAACGGTAATAATAGTAATATATGTAATATACAATTGAAGAAAAAAAATCGACCCCACAGAAAATATAAGTAAATGATAATTTCGGGCTATTTTATAATTCATATGATATTTTTCTTGTATTATTAGACGAAAAAACTAGTTTTTATATATGCCCCCATAAAAAGCTTTTTTAATTTAAATGATTTTTTTCGGAATGCCTACAATAAAATACCTGGGTCAATAACGTGAACTTTGTGTTTCCAAATAATGTGTTCTATCTCATTCTCTCGCCGGCTGAATCCTATACATTTATGTGTTTGTGTCTCTATGGACTTATTTTTTCGTTTCATCGAGTTTGAAATCACAACGACTCTAAAGAAGTTTCACTTCAACATATACTTTTACTCACAAAAGTTTCATTTTTACCCCCCAAAATTTCATTTTACCCCATTTGGGGTAATTTACCCCGGTTCCCCGACCGCTGCCCTACACCATAAACCATGCCGCCACTAACTATTATTCAATTACTATATTGACAAGGCTGAGAATGAGTTAATTGTGAATCTTCTCAGAGACTTCAACCTCACTTCCAACATGAGCAAAGTAACGCAAATATATCACAGCTCAAATCCCGGTATATATTTTTTATGACTACATTTGCGCCAATAACGCGTTCACGAATGATATGATGAAGGAACAAGACATTTATAAAATTTATGTATGTATGCTTAGCGTATATATTCTCTCTACCCTCAACATCTCAGAGCGCGATGACATCCGTTCAGCCGAGGATAGACTGAGCTGGCGCAAGATAGTCTAAAAGAAGGTTATCCAGAAAGGTCACGACCCCCCGTATTCAGGATTATCGACAGCATTACAGTCCTGAATATTTCTACAACGAAGCAATGATGGCTTCCCATTTCAAAGGTAGGGAGGGCAAGCACTATCACAAAACAATTTAAGTCGTCTTGGCCAGCGGGATAAGGTGGATATTGCATTAGAATCACGAGATGCAACTGCGCCGGTGTTTCAATCCCGCAAGCAGCTATCACTTTTTCTGATGAAATACGTACTTAACAATTGACAGTTTGTCATGTGTCAAAGATCGTACCGATTGTCACCTGTTCAAAGGCTTCGTTAATTATTTAAGTAAGCTAAGTAGATTTGAGATCGTCCGGTCACTTTCAATAATGTCATTTCAAATCCTACTTAATTTCACTGTTACATGAAAACAAAACGTTCAAAAAAAAAACTTGGTAATAACATATGACATATATATTTTAGCGGTAGGCAGCGGCTTGGCTCTGCCCCTGGCATTGCTGAAGTCCATGGGCGACGGTAACCACTCACCATCAGGCGGGCCGTATGCTCGTCTGCCTACAAGGGCAATAAAAAAAAAAAAAAAAATATATGAAAAGAAAAATAAATTCTAAAGAAAATATTTCACTTTTATTGTGGCTGTATTAAAACATAGAGTCGTACTTCAAAATGAGTTACGATCTGTTTTGAAATCCTCGCTCTAGTCGCTTTGAATCGAAATATCGAACCATTCCGGTTGGCGGAATGCTCTTTATCTTGACATTTTTATTAAGAAAGCGACTTATAGCTTGCACAATCTCGTTGAGTCTTCCATTTCATGTTCTTTGAGGATTATATTGATATGTTTATTGCTCGTTGATCAAACATAAAAATGTTTCACAAGCACATGATTTCACGATAAAATAGTGGGTACTTTTTAAGTAGATTTTACAGGTGTTAGGACGTCTTGTGAGTCCGTACGGGTAGGTACCATTACCCTGCCTATTCCTGCCTTGAAGCAGTAATGTGTTGTAGTTTGACAGGGCAGGCAGGGTGGGGCAGGTGTTGTACTTTTAAAAGTTGAAACCTTAGAACACATGTCTCAAGGTGGATGGCGGCATTTACGTTGTATGTCAACGGGCTCCGGAACCATTCAACACCAAGTGGGCCGTGAGCTCATCCAGCCATCTAAGCAATAAAAATAAAGGTAACTATAAAGGTAGCAATGGCCCCGGTATTATCGGCGTGCATGGGCGACGCTAAACAATTACGATTTGATCGGAAGTGCGATCATCTGCGACATGGAGACTAGATAACAGAGTGCTTAAAATTTTATTTCACAAATGTGTATTCGTGTATAAATTTTTTAGGAGTACGACAGAGCATTATTTTATGTAGCCAATTAATTATAGCTTAACGCACCTTTAGAATTGAAATGGTTTGGACATACTGTCACCAGGTAAGACGGTTTAGCGTACTTGCTTCTATTGAAAGATGTATTGAAATGTTGGACTCACTTGTCCGGTTCCCCTGGCTTGTAGAGACTCCCGCAGGATATCCGTCTGGTAGCTGCCGGTGAACAGCTTAAGAATTTTCCATACTCCGGATCCGAGCTGAGTAATTTCGGGTTGTCGGACTGTCTCCTTTCCCGCGCGACTCCTATGCTAGGCTCAGGCGAATTTACGCTTAAAGTGTCGGTAGCTTGGTCGAAAATGTCGCTCAAAACCGATGCCATCCGACTGACGCATGTCTTGATGCTTTTCTTGTCTTCACTGTGCGAAGGCGACGGAGGTTCCACGACTACGCTGACTTGGGGAAAGGATGGTATATCCAAACTGGCCTTCTCCTTTTTCGGTTCAAGTTTAGGAGTGTCGTCGACCCTGAGATTCTCTTCGGCCGTTTTCGGAAACAAGCCTTTGAGGCTCGAATCATCAGGCGCGCGCTTTTTTAAGCTCTTCCTGAGTTGTTTCTTGAATGACTTCCTGGCTATATCGCTGCCCTCTTCAAACTGCGCCAAGCTGCAGTACTTGATTTGATCTTCTACTTTCGCAACGTTTTCAATGTAGAATACTCTATTTTCGAAGCCGAATTTCTCTACTTCTCCCTCTTTCTTCTTTATTTTAGATATGTATTTGTTTTTGCCTTCATTCTTCTCGAGGCTGGGGTTTCTGCTGTCCATAACTATGTCAGAGACGGTGTCTGAAGTGAAAAGGGTTGTATCGTCTGTATACGTTTCATTGTCACCGTTCTTTCCCATCATAGCCATTAGCACTTCTTGTCCCAGCATCGAACTGATGTCGTCCATGATAGATTCTCCGTGTAGCGTCTCCGAGTTGACATATGTGGTTTCGGATGCTTCAGGCGAGTCGATATGTCCTATGCATCCGGCTTCGTCTATATCGCCCGGCTTTATGTCTATAATCTCGGACATTAAGCTGAAGTCATCACTGATGTTGGATCCTTCGGAGCTGCTCCCTTCTATTTCGAGGTCGACACTAGAGAGGCGCCTGTCGGGAGAGCACTCGCCGCTGGCGGGACTCACTCGGGCGCTCAGCTCTTGAAAATGTATCTCGTCTGTGTACGGCTTATCAATGTCTATGATGGTCAATTGTTCCGATTCATATGTGTCTCCTTGTATGATCGAATCTCGTTTATCACTGTCATCGGAAATCACTAGATTGGGTATCGTGAGGCTGCTGTTATCAAACGTACGATCGTCTGGCCGGAAGAGGTTCCGACACGAGCTGGTGTCGCATGAGGAGAGGTTAGACAGCGACAGCAGGTCCTGGGGTGAAGCGGAGCTGGTTTTATTACGGTCCGGTTTCTCAACTTCCAAATTGAATGAATCTGATGGATTTGAGCTTATTAATTTTACTATGTCTTCATCTACGTCTGGAATGCTGAAAGAGAAGTACGGTTTTATTTATTTCCCGTGACGTAAATTTGATTGAAATAGTCAACAAAATTAGTAGTCAGCATACTTGTCAGGTTGCATAGAAACGGCAGATATAGCCGAAGCGGCAGATGAACGGCGAGAGTCGGCGAAGGCGCGTGGCACTGGCAATGACAGTGACGCCACCGGGATGTCCGTCGGGACCGCCGCAGCCGCCTCCACCGCCGCCACGCCCGTCGCGCCCGACGAACTCTCGCACGTATCACAGGAGTCCGCCTCAGGTGGTCCAACGCCCTGGTCAACCAAAGACGCCCCAATTCTTA
This sequence comes from Bombyx mori, assembly GCF_030269925.1. NCBI lineage: Eukaryota > Metazoa > Arthropoda > Insecta > Lepidoptera > Bombycidae > Bombyx > Bombyx mori. The sequence goes on from NC_085121.1 coordinate 15,902,857, forward strand.
CTATTTCTTTGGTCTTAATTGTGAATTTATTGTAGACATCAAAGTTAGTCTAAGCGCGTCACACAATCACCTATCCTTCCGTGAAGCAACGCATCATGAATATGGTAATAAAAGGTAAACTGTTTGTAGGGCACTTTGCGGGTCGGTTCTATTGTTCTGTCAGTGGTTGCGGCAAAAGAATCTCTCGTTTCCACTCCAGACAGGATACCATTAGCATTTCATTAGTATATAAAAAGCTGCCAGTTTATAAATAACAAAATACGCGGAAACGATTATAGTCCGTCCGTAATTTAACGGCCCACCTGATGTTAAGTGGTTGACGAAGCCCATTATCATAAGGTGACAGGAACCACTAGCCTTACGGATCGCACGGTTATTTCGTGGCGGAAATAGGCAGGGTCGCAGTACCAACCTGTGCCGGCCTTTAATATGTCCCATCACCAGTAACTGGAGTAAGATAAGATTTAATCCTGAAGATAATTATTTCTATGACGACTGCCTTTTGAATTACGAAGAAGGGCATTGTACAGTAATGTAGGATTAGTAAGAACGGAACGTATGAAAAGAGTGTGGAACGGAGCGTTAAGATTTGAGCGAGAGAAAACGGTAAGAAAGGGAAAAGAGAATGATAAACAGAATTACAGAGAAAAGGAAGATGGCAAAGACGATTAAAATGAGCAAGGCTTAAATAAGGTGTCGATTAATTTTTAATTATTATAATAAAGACGATTTTGGAAAAGAAGATTAAAGTGCAACAGTGGAACAATTTTATTTTATGTACCCAATTCTATAGTCATAAATCCGAGGAATGACAATTTTAAACAAACCTGGGGATATATTAGGGACAGGGTCCTCACCAGTGACCGCAACGCCTTCCGCACACTGTCCGCGCGACCCGCCAGTGCACACCCACGCGCGGCCCAGTTCAACTGCTCCTGTTGTCAAACAGGATTCGTTCTATTGTGGCTATTCTACACAAACCGCAATCCCAATTTGACTTTTTCTCAAAAACCCCATACACAACAAATCTATTCCAGATCCTGCGGACCGAATGATAAACAGTTGACGTCACCCTAAACACGTCATTTCAGATCCTCCCCATCCACTAACGGTGCTTTAACCTCAAGCACCGGTCATCGTTCTCGTCGAACCCGTCGCTTGCGACGAAGGGCTCGGCGAGTAAATTAACCCACAGACACGGCCCACCGAGTTTCTCGCCGGATCTTCTCAGTGGGTCGCGTTTCCGGTCCGGTGGTAGATTCTGCGAAACACTGCTCTAGCTAGGGTTAGTGTAGCAAGTGTAGTTAGTGTAGCCCCTTGAGGCTATCAGCTTAGATAGGAAAAAAAAACACACACACACACACACACACACAATAAATTCATCCTCATCACCAGCCCACATTTGTTCACTGCTGTCTATACTTATTTATTCTGAGCCCATCCTACCCCCACTCACCGACCGAAATTCAGAAACACTTACAATTAAGGTTACTCATTTAAGACTAAACTTTCAGATTGGATCATAAAATTTAAAGTAATTTGTATGCCGAATGAAGTAACTATTCTAAAACACAAACAGCTCTGGCGTTGTAAGCTGATACTTTAATGTGGAAACTACAGGAGTTTAATGGAATACGATTAACTCGTTTCAAATTTTCGCGCGCGTGCTCTTTCGAGTCGAAACTGTGAAGAAGAACAGTGTTTCCCAACCTGTTTTGTGTCATTCCCCACTGTAACATTTCTACAATTTTTTATGTCCCCTATAATTTTTAACATAAAAAAATTGATTTGTTCACTTAAGAAACATAAATGATAGGTTTTAGGAAGAAATCACTATGCAATTGTTATCAAAACACAGTAAGTAATATTTGAAAACATATAATAAAAAACTGAAATATCACATTCGAAATAATTTTAATACAGAATTTCTATAGGTATTAATTTAGTGCGATTGCCCCCCTTAATAATTAAATTGCCACCTTGTGGGGCGTGGGCCCCATGTTGGGAAACACCGGTGTAGAGCCAAGCTTCAGTGTTTGTACTTTTCGAAGTTATTTGTCGAAGAGACCTGCCTGTTCATTTTTCTATACATTTAATTCTGGATATGGGCAATTCTCTCTCTGAGCGGAGTTCGGCCTGGAGTCAAATATTTTTTTTTAAGGGATTTTATGACCTGGTAACTAAGACCTTTAGGTCATGTCTTATTATAATTTATATTTTTATTTTTATGAAAAATGATAATATGGAGTGAAATGAAATGAAGATGATTAATTTGAGACATTAATCAACGGGGATGAAATTAAATTAAATGAGATGACTTTTTTCACAAATGTTCGTTATATATTGCTCGCTGACAAACGCTCGCGGTGAGGATTCATCCATAAAACAACTTACTTTTTCAGTCTTATCAATGCTGCCCTTTTCGGCGAGCGGTTGGGTCTCAGGTTCGCTGTCGCTTGTCGTCTCCAAGGGCTCCCATAATCTATAAAAGATAAATGTTTGTACCTGAGATTGTTATAACCAAATTTAAGCCAATAAGTGCTCGTATGACAATGTGAATCAAGAGAACATGTAATCAAGAAATAATGAAACTCAATTCGTTATTCCAAGATTTAATAAACATGTTTTCTTCGGTTTATGCGAGTCTTAGACAAAATCAAAACTGTTTTTAATAGTTTAATTTCGCGTTTTTTATTGTCATAACATTATTTCCAAAGTTTCTAATGTTTTCTTGATCACGGATCAGCTGATACTTGTACGATGTGATGTATTCGAGAACTGATTTCATCACTGAACGCTTTGAGTTTACCACGGAAACATTATTTTCTTTTCGATAAATTTTAATTTTATATTTTCGTTCATTACCGACATTTATAGTTGTATTTTAATGAGGCAATAAATTATCGGACTCGTGTCTAAATGGTTACGTAACGCAACACTGGCAACACTAACTTGCATCGTCCGTGGTCGTGAGCGAGATGCGCCCGCGCGTGGAGTAGCAGCGAGACGGCACGCTTGAGGCGGTGCGCCGCCCGCGCCGCGCCTCCCCCCGCCCTCTCCCCGGCCGCCGCCAGCCGCACGCACCCCGCCCGTAGGGACGAGCTCGCCAGGCAACTCACTTCACCTGGCTACGTTAACAATGATTATACCCTGATAAAATAATCTATTCTAATATTCTAAAGCTGAAGAGTTTGTTTGTTTGAACGCGCTAATGTCAGGAACTAACTGGTCTGATTTGAAAAATTCTTTCAGTGTTAGATAGCCCATTTATTGAGGAAGGCTATATAACATCACGGTAAGACCAATAAAAGTGGAGCAGCAATAAATGATGTTTCAAAATAGGGGTTTAAATAGCTCCTTAACATTATATAATTCAAAAATATTTTCACTTTCTACGTAAATGAAGTGGGGGTAAAATTTAGCGTTATGCCAAAGTAACTATTCCACGCGGGCAAAAGCTAGTATCATTATTAAAAAAAACTTGGTGCACGTGAATGAAGTGAAACTTTTTTTCCGATGCGTAGTATTGTGGTTTTCTTCATTTTTCATCCTTAAATCAGATTGCTCTTGTAATAAGGAATGCTGTGTATAAGAGACGCGATATCTATACAACGCGCATGCGTTGGAGTGCTACGCATTCACTCTGTCTCTTTCTAGTATGGTAGCGTTAAACGTTTAATGCAGCCTTGTTAGAAGTCGCATTAGAAGTTTCACTTCAAAATATTGGTTGTCTGTTGGTTTACGGGCGATAGTTTTATATGATAACGTCAGTAGCAGAACTATTAGAACTGCTAGCCCTGACGTCACGAGAAAAGAGCGATAAATTGGTCACAAGCCACCGCTTGTTGCTTGTCGATCGTGCATCTCTACCGCCGCGTTCTGCGCTCTCGCTTGCACACTCAGGGTCAGGCGGAACGTGACACTTTTTCGTGCGTGCAGCCGGTCCTTTATCGATTTATAAGAAGTAATTACTTCAAAAATGACTTTCGTATTAAAAACATTAATTAAATTCAATTTCCCACATCGTTTTTTGGGTTTAGAAACCAAACTCTTAAACCGGGTTTCATAATAATTCAATTAATATAGGGCCAATCTAAAAGTTATGTCTGCCGCATATAACACTAATAGTCCAGTTTCTAACACCAAGACACTAACGCATTTGAACAACGACTGAGAAACATTACATATTTAGTGTGCGACAGAGACAAGGCTCTACGAAGCCGAAATTAGCCGATTGTCTCTTTCCTAGGCCGAAGTGAAATATTTATGGGCCGGTACTGTAGTATGTACTTTGTAAGAGAAAGCACTAAATGCAGCCTATGTTTTTATTGCTTGATAGACCGGCACACGGCGCATATAATTTTAAGTAGTCCTATGTACCTCATGCATGAGATAATTACAATTTCATGTAGGATATAAGCTTATGCCGCAAATCTATAAAAGAATTCTAGAGTAGACCAATTAAATTAATTTATCACATTAATAATTCAGGTGAAATCATTGAAAATATTATTATTATTATTCGAAACACCAGAGTTCGTTGTTATCTGTGTGTATTTTTTTGTGCAATAAACATTTTCTATATATCTATTGAATTAGAATAGGCGAGTTACTTTAATTAGAATGAAACAATTCATTACCTGCATGATGTCGTGCAAGTTTTTTAGGAGCGCGGATTCCTCCAGCAGGTCCGGTGGTACTGGTGGAGGAGGCGGCGCTGATAATGAACGCTCAAAAGTCATTATCGACCACCTGTACATTTACAGTAATGAGAAACTTATTCTTGTCAACAGTGGGGACCCGTCAGATCTGGTCAAGGTTGAAGTGGCAATGGGCAAGGGAGATTGCTTGATGAAGCTAAGGTAGTAGTAGACATGGGCAGGTCGTGACAATTCCTTGGATGCGGGCACTATAGTACTGGTCATTGTGACAAACCTTGAGGGAGGCCTATGTCTAGCATGGGTCGATGTTGACGGAAACTCATGGTCTATCATATTATTATGGGAGTTTATATTTTTTTTTATTGCTTAGTTGGGTGGACGAGCTTACAGCCCACCTGGTGTTAAGCGGTTGCCGGAGCCCATAGACATCTACAACGTAAATGCCGCCACCCACCTCGAGATATAAGTTCTAAGGTCTCAGTATAGTTACAACGGTTGCCCCACCCTTCAAACCGAAACGCATTACTGCTTTACGGCAGAAATAGGCAGGGTGGTGGTACCTACCCGTGCGGACTCACAAGAGGTCCTACCGCCAATAATTACGCAAATTATAATTTTGCGGGTTTGATTTTTACTACACATTTTTTACATTTATAAAAAAGTTAATGAGAATATCTTCGAACCGTATTTGACTTGGAGATGCAGAGATAATTGCTTTAACGATTGTCATTTCCCAGTGGGTATCGTTTTCTAGTAAATTTAGATATCTTGGGAATACTGTAGCATTAACAGTCTGTAGTGACTCAAATGTCATTGGCGCACGCACATTTACCAGCAACAACCGCAAATAGAAACATTCATCATTCTTTGGATGAACTGTATACTGTAACTGTAACTGTTGATCGAAGGAGAATACAGGTGCTCACACGCACGCTTCGCTCGTCACGAAGTGGCTACCGCAACCCAGTGACGTAGCGTGGGTATCAGCCTAGCCGCCCGGGGCGGAAGCCAATTTTGCCGCATCTTTATTTAATTATTTCACTTTGATGTATACTATACATTAATTCTAGATTTTTTTTTGGCAAGAGCAGCCATCATTATTTTTTATTATATCGACAGGTAATATTTTAAATAAAAAAGTTTATCTAAGTGTTACAATCGCGTTTATTAATACAAAAAAATATTCTACTTTAACCACTTATGGCAGCCACGTTACGTCAATGTGAAATGGACAACTGACAATTCACCAATAAAACTTTCTTTGAATTGTCAAAGCATCACACATTCCTTACTATTATAAAATATGGAGAATCCCCGCGAGTCAGTATAGACGGTGTTGACAGTTCAATCAAATTTGTAGTTGCGATAAAAATATGAAATGGTTCAAATATTTTTATTATTTATCGTGAAATTTTGCCGCCCCCTAAAAAGTGCCGCCCGAGGCGGGCCGCTCCCCGCGCCCCTACCACGCTACACCACTGCTGCAACCCATACCTAGACGTCAAAAGTCGCTCACCTATTTAAACCATTAAAAAACAACAAAAAAACAGTCGTACCTGTCCAGCATTTTAGTGGACGCGCGTTCGTATCTCTCGATGAGCTGCTGCAGGTTGGCGGCGTCATCGCACGAGGCGCCCCAGCCGAGGACCCGAGCTAGGTCGTTGCCGGTGCCCAGGGGCAGAACCGCAGTTTGAACTTGTTTCTGTTGGGTAATTGACAGATGAAAATATTCAATCCAGTTACGAATAATGAGAATTTATTTCATCAGAACACCCTGTAGTTGAAAAATCATTGACAGATAAAATGTAGTTGAAAAATCATTGACAGATAAAAATATTAAACCCAGTTAGTTACGAATAATGAATATCGATTTCATCAGAACACCCTGTAGTTGAACACTGATAGTCCCATCACTCGCATCACTCGATACGAAAAATCATTGACAGATGAAAACATTAAATCCAGTTCGAATAATGAATATTGATTTCATCAGAACACCTTGTAGTTGAGCACTGATAGTCTCATCACTCCCATCACTCGATACGAAAAATCACTGACAGATGAAAACGTTGAAGCCCTTTTCGAATAATGAGAAACGATTCCATCAGAACACCCTGTAGTTGAGCACTTATAGTCCCATCACTCGCATCACTCGAGTATCGTAATTGCCCCATAACACGGTAGATTGGTTCCGCGTTATAGGAAATTCGTTGAAGGAGTATTCTCGCATAACGCGCTTGTACGATCCCATATAACGCGTTATATACAAAATATAATACAATAAAACCAATGTTTTTACAATTAAAAAATTAGGAACGCAAATTTAATAATTCAATTTTATTTTATTTTATAACAACACAATTGACACAATGTGCAAAGGTACGCGAAATTAATTATGAACTGTAAAATTCATTAAACATTTTACATACGCGTTATATGAAGGAATACCCGTGTTATAAAGGGGATTTCTGCACTTAGGGCGCGTCACCTATTACGTCACATTCTTCTTCTTCTTCGTCGCTTCCTCAATACTGAGGGTCGTGACCACCTTGGTCCAGTTTTTGCACTAGCTTCCTACAATGTTGCCTGCATTCGCCTGCTTAATGGCGCCCGGGACGCTGGTGCTTGTGGCCTCCTTGACAATTTCCGTCCACCTGGTTGGCAATCTTCCTCGACTTCTCTTTCCTTCTACGTGACCTACAACTATTAATTTTTCCAAGTTGTCAGGATTTCGTCGGGCCACGTGTCCGAAGTACTTGAGGAGACGCTGCATACAGATCGTAGATAGACGGGTCTTGACGTCACATTACATAACTTTAAATAAAAATGTATCACTCACGTGCATCTCCAGCTTGTCGACTTCCTGGAGTACCCAGCCCACTGAGCCGTCACCAGAACACACGAGCACCCTGATCGGAGCGAAATGCCTGAACAGTCTGAGCCCCATTCTGGGACCGGCGCCGCTCAGTTCAAAGACTTGCGCTGGGTTCAGCAGCTGCTTGAAGCGACGGAGGAATTTCACGCCCTGGTTGTCGCCTGAACGGAAAATTTTGCTTATATTTAAAAGCTTCACATGTGTTATAGTCACAGACGTAATTATTGTTACGCGCTGGGGTTCGGGATAAATAAATTTCTATCAAAGTACAACTTAAAACTGTATTTATCACCCAGAACACTAAAAAAATACTTTAAAATTCTCAATTCACTTCTTTCGCTTCGTTTCAGGTGATGCGTTCGCTGTTTCTGCGTGCCATCTCTGCAACGCTCTTATAGTCGATACGACACATCTCTAGAATTATCGAGAATATTCCACAAAAGTAGAGTATTGTGTGTGTATCTATCTATATGACAATAGATGGCGTTACTCTTACCGGTATTACGTTATGCTTATTTTTGGCATGAGGTAATTATGCAATCGAATCGAGATTTCGACTTAAAAAGTCTCACGACGTTGTAGCATACAGGTTGTGATGTCTAGCGGTTCCGGTAACCATTTAAACCTGGTAAAGCCGTAAGGTTGTTCACCAATTGAGAGCTATAAAAATACCAACAGTCCGGCTCTGGAAAGAACTCGTCTCCTTATCTATCATAAAGTGTTGAGAAATTATCTCTACAAAGATGTTTAGGACTATTTAGCTGTAGGCAGTGACTGGTTACGCCCCTGGCATAGCTGACGTCCATGCGCAACCTTAACAACCCATCATCAGGTAATACAAAAGTTATGTGGCGGTAGGTAGCCATCATACAACGCAAGATATTTGAGAGATGCCTGAATCTCGCTAACGACATTTTCAAGAAAAGCTTGCATATATACAAGTTCCGAACAACAACATTCGGACCGTCGCGGGTTTACCGAGTAATATCACCCGCTCGGTGGAAGATCTTCTCTTTGTCGTTTAAGCCTCTCAAAGTTACGATTCTTACCTGATCTAGAGTTAACGAATACAATGAGCGGCGAGGCGTTAGGCGGACGATCCGGTACCCATGCGTCGTCAGGTCCGACCGAATGCAGACGAGTCGGTGGTACCACTGACGCTCTCGCTGGTCCCAGGGCACAGGGCGCTCTCCAGCCAGGCTTGCAGGCAGCGTGGACACATTTCCGGCACCAGACGCATCTGAAGTCTTGAAGCCTAAGTTCCACACAAAAAAAAATCGGTTTGGCTTTAAAGTCGGTTTACTGACGATAGTTGAATGTGACAACGTCATAAGAAATTACTGATGGAATGGTTTCATTTTTCAATTATCGCAATTATCGTTGCTATAAACAATTGACACGACATTAACTTTTCACTGAACTTCATACTTGACGAAAACATGTAAATGTATTATTGTATAGCAGCTGTCCACACGGATGCATCGCTCACTCAAGTCGCCTCAGAGCGAGGTAACGCCGCATGAGTCATGTTTTTTCGTGGGTACAGTCGGCTCCATCGAATTATAAGACGTTGTCACGTCAATAAACCTTAACACTGGTCTATTTGTTATTTTTAATGGGTACAATATTTGAGTCATTAGGTGGGGGGGGGGGGGGGTGCGTTGGGGTCTATGAGCTTTAGCAACCGCTCGGTACCAGTTGAACGCAAGTTGATTTACCTTTACCAATCTACATATTGATGAGTGAAAGGATCTTTAGTTTAAGCGACATTGCGCTTAATACGCGGCCTTTTATATTTGTAATCAAAGGTGTGTGTTTATTAGGTATTGGATGTTTTTAATTTAACTTCAATTAAATTTATTTGATTCAAATAGGTCAAGAACTTTTTGTGATATGATAATTTTTTTAAATTTTAAACTCTTAAATGGCTCTCCTGTAAAGTTGCAAAAATGTCGCTCAACTAAATAGCCTTAATAGCTCTTTATAGCCAAACAGCCCTCGATATAAATATTCATAATAAATTATCGTTCTAGTATGTTTTGATTCTATAAGCACAAAGCAAGTACCTACTTAACCAGAAGTTTGAATGATTTCAAACTGGATGATGTTCTGAATCGGACAAAAGGGGGAGCTAATAAAAATTCTCAGCGGAATAAACAAAATTTCAAAAACATTTTCAAAAATTACGCCCAAAGGTTAAGCGATACGAACAGCTTAATATCGGCTGGTCTAATGCAGTTATAGTGAAGTAGTCGAGGCAAGTTAGCTCGGAGGACAAGTTGCCGATATCCGAGGCCGGATCCGCTGATCTCCCGGGAATCGGATAAAGAAATAAGTCACAGGGTTGGTGTGTTGTAAAAAATTAAAAATGTATCCATTGTACTTTTTTTAATTAATAGAAATAGCCTTGAGACATGTATGTAATAATTTTTCATACGTACACTTGAAGAAATAATTAGAACTAGCTGACCCGGCAGTCTTCGTAGTGCCTCAATCGATAAATAAAAGACCTAAACTTTTGTATAAAATAAACTTAAAACAAACAAAAGGAATCCGTCCGACGGGGGACACATCAAAGGGAAAACAAAATTATTATTTTTATTGAATTCCGAGCGTTTTCATATTTATCTACCTTTTAAACCTTCTCTGAACTTCCACAAATAATTCAAGACCAAAATTAGCCAAATCGGTCCAGCCGCTCTCGAGTTTTAGCGAGACTAACGAACAGCAATTCATTTTTATATATAGAGAAGAAGAAGATAGGTTAATTATGAATGTTTCGATTTGCTTGGCAGGAATAGCAGGTGCTGTTGGAACTTGTATTAGCGCTTTTGAACGTTGATGTTACTAAAAAAATAGGGAGCATCACGACATTTTCACGACATTTTCTTTCTGAAAATTTTCTATTTTTCCAACGGTACCAAATGTTTTATCTGTGTTTGTTTGTTTTGTCATGCTGCCTTCAATTTTAGTTATCTGTGCATTTCATGGAATATCACAGGCGGGGTAGTCCAGACCTCGGGCCAGAATTCATCAAAATATCTTTTAACAGATCACAACACTAAGACAAACTAGAATCTCTTAAATGAGAATAAGGTTGTATTACAAACATTACTAGTGCTATTCCAGTAGGAACATTATCCGTGAAGAATATTGTAGTTCTAAAGAATTCTTTTCGTTCATTCATAGTCGACTTTGTGGTTCGATGTTAACATAGATCTAGATATTTATTAATATATTTAAATCACTCAATTCGATGCACACATTCATCAGAACGAATATATGTAATTGGAATCCCTGTGATTAACTTTTGGCTAGAAAAAGAAACAATCTTATCGATCAAAATCAAATCGATTAAAATCTATTAAAGTTTCTTTCTCACGTTTTACCTCTTCTAATTTTCACATTGAATCCAATTCAATTCAGATATCTCAAAACAGATCATTTCTTTCTTGGTCTAACAGCAGACAAAACATGATACACAGTTAACGGCTATCTTAATGAATGTAACTAAGAGTTGACACAGCCCTGACGTCTCGTTGTTACCCAGTTGCCTTACCCGCAGAGCGTTCGAGAAATTGACGGATATTGGCTACGAGATTATGTCGAGACAGACTTCAGAGTTCCGTTTTAGATTTGGGTCGATTGATTCTGTCGTGTCGTAAATGGTAAATTGTATTTTGGAAAGTTTTGCAAAAAATACATTTATTTGGGTAGATTGATTCTGTCGTGTCGTTAATGGTAAATTGTATTTTGGATTTTTTTTTAAAAATACATATATTATTACACACTGATCGGCAGCCGATCCCAAGACTAAATTACACAAAGTCACACGGATGGTTGATAAAGACGTGACTTTATTTTAATAAAAACACATGTTGTTATATTTGTTGGAACTTATGGATAGGTTAATCGTGAATAATGAAAAATACGATCAGTTTACATTTAATCAAGCATACAGGATATGCATTCTTTCTTAAAAAGGATTACGTTTTGAGAAACGTCCTTGAGCCCGAGAGAGTCGTCAATAACTAAAGACCTTAAGGACACAATATTTATTTTATAATGAGGCATGTGCTTCTTTTACGACGCATGAAATTTGTTTTTGTAGGCATGATCGTAGTGTTCGAGAAATTCTTATAAAAACGCTGAGTTATGACTGCAATCCACTTCAAAGCCAAATGTTGAAATGACAAAGTTATAAAACAAGCTAATCTTACAAATTACGATTCAATTTTGTACAGAAAAATTAACAATATTCATATCAGTTCAGTACAATATCAGTTATTAATTTTCCGAATTTGATGAAGCCGATTCCATTCTTTAATCTCATACAATTGAAACAACAAAAGCTTATTTCAATACCGCTGTATTCAGGTCACGGGTCAGGCTTAAAATTAATCGGACTATCGACTAACCGAAGTCTAGATTCAATTTCAAAGCGTCCGTAACAATCGGTGAGCTCGATACAGAATGTGGAGGGTATTTGAAGACACGGGCCTTGTTAATAAAGTTAAAATCCGATTTTTATTGATTCTGAATTTAAATCGCAGTTGGCAAGTCATATGGTAACTTCACTATTTATTTTTATTTTTTATTGCTTAAATGGGTGGACGAGCTCACAGCCCACCTGGTGTAAGTGGTTACTGGAGCCCATAGACATCTACGACATAAATGCGCTACCCACCTTGAGATATAAGTTCTAAGGTCTCAAGTATAGTTACAACGGCTGCCCCACCCTTCAAACCGAAACGCATTACTGCTTCACGGCAGAACTAGGGAGGGTGGTAGTACCTACCCGTGCGGACTCACAAGAGGTCCTACCACCAGTAAAAGAGAAGTGATAAAGAAGTCTTTTCTACTATGTTGCTACTACTATTTTCTGTTGAGACATCATCTATCTAGTCCAACAACACTGATGAATACGATGATGAAGAATTAATTTCTACTAAACACAATAAACTAGGAACAGAGCTGTTATTTACCTAAGCACTGATCCGCAGGTTTTATCACAGACATCACATTTGGCAGCAACCGGTAGGTTCCCTTCTAGCCACTGGTGCGGCATTATTATGCTCTGTAACAAAAAGGCCAATAAGTTTTTGTAGGTTATCTTTTTAGATCTTCGTCTGAGTTCAAAAGACCTCAACGATAAAAATTTTACGCGCTGGGGTTCGGGATAAATAAAATTTCACCAAAGTACAATTTTAAACTGTATTCAACACTTAGAACACCCAAAGCACTCAACAAACGCTTTAAAACTCTCAATTCGCTTCTTTCGCTTCGCTTCAGGTGATCCGTTCGCTGTTTCGCTTCGAGTAGCTCCGAGTACTGACTGACTGCGTGCCATCTCTACAACGCTTTTATAGTCGATATGACATCCCTAGAATTTTTGAGAATATTCCACACATCTCTAGTAGTAGTTTCCGCTATCTCACAATAGATGGCGTTGTAGTTCACGAGCGTCCTAGGCGCTACTAGATCCTTCGATATTAGTTCGATTATTCGGCGATAGATGGCGTTACTCTTACCTGCATAACAATAGTATGTCCGGCTGCTTGTTCTGTCTAGTCCTCTCCATTCCCCGAACCACGGATTACGACTATATTGATTGATTGATTGAAAATTCTTTATTGCACAAAAACATTGTACAAATGCGAACTTAACGCCATGCAGGCATTCTCTTCCAGTTAACCCTCGTTGATGAAGTGAAAGATTCAAGAAGTGCGTAGCTGTTATAAAGTTAATAAATGGCGATAATTTAAAGAATTCTAGTAGACATGAATTGAAAATAAACACTAGCTTATAATTATATTACCAAAATAAATGAATAAATACATAGATTAGATATAAGACTCTATCATCCACCAATTTTTTTTATTTTATTAAATACATAAAAGGGGAACAAGTCGCCCACGGTTATCCGGTCCCGAATTCGGATTCCCGGTGTTATGGGAAACAGAGACCGGATATACGGATATACAGAGTATCTTTAGATAATAAGCATCCAGACAAAGAGCAGTCAAATCTATTCATCACAAGAATGTTTGCCTGATGTATAATAGTAATCGAATCCACGACCCGCGACGCAACAGACACGGTCTCTAATTACTGCACCATCGACTCAGTCTATTGTAGTAGTGTCCTCATTTATTTTCCTACCTGATGCATTAACTAGTTTTTAAGCCCTTAATTCTGATCGTAAGTACTGATATGGTAGGACGTGTTGCAAAGTCGATGTCTATCCTTACCCCGCCTATTTATGCTTCAATTGGATAATACCTTCCAATTTTAAGAGTAATGAAAACGGTGTTTTAATGCAATTAAAACTTATACATCTCAAGGGCTATGGGCATATGTAACTAATCTAGACCGAGCGAGCTTTCGATTTGCTCATCTAGGCTGACTAAACGTAAAGCACCTTCATAAAAAGCCGCATGTAACTTTGCCGCATTCACGTGAAAAAACAGTTAACCACGTTCTTAGCAATTTTGTTTAATTTCTAAAGGTCAATTTTATAATAATAATAGCCTTTTTATTCCTAAACATAGGGTTACAAGAGGTCCCTAAGTTCGATGTGCCTTTTGGCATAGGCCTCCTCCAATTCCTTCTGTAACGTATATGCGACCTAATGTCGATTCTCATAATATTAATCTTTGCTGACCACTCTACGAAACATACTCTATGACTGCCCCGCCATATTGTCTACGACGTACATGTTACACGCTAGTAAAAACTATATTTGTGATAACAAAATAAAAATGTAAGCCCGATCGTAACGTTTGTCATTTATAAAAGAACCCAAACATTACATGGTGTCAGAATGGCAACAAATAACAACGAAGCAGTCTCCGGTATTAAACCACCCGGATACTTGCACATCGAGTCGGACAACAAGTCGGCAAATTGGAAAAAATGGCGACAACAGTTCGAATGGTATGCAACAGCAATTCAGCTAGGAAAGAAACCTGCCGATATTCAAGCTGCAACATTCATGTCAATCATAGGACCAGATGCAATTGACATCTACAACAGTTTTAATTTGAATACAATAGACGAACAAAAATTAAGCATCATTATCGGAAAGTTCGAAGAATATTTCGCGCCGAAAAACAACATATCGTTCGAAAGGTATGTTTTCTTCAAAATTGAACAACATGAAGACGAATCGTTTAACGAATTCATCACTAGAATTAAAACACAAGCAAACAAATGCGAGTTTGGCACTCTACTTGAAGAAATGCTAAAAGACAAGATTGTATTCGGAATAAAATCAACCCAAATCAGAGAAAAATTACTCACCGAAGAAAAACTTGATCTCACAAAAGCCACAGCCATCTGTAAAAGCAGTGAACAAGCTTCCAAACAACTTAACGAGTTTGAGAATAACAACAAGAGTGAAAAAATACTGACAATCAAAAGTAAGAACTTCAGAAATGAAAAATTTGACTGTAAAAGATGTGGTTCAAGCCACAAGGCTAGAGAATGCCAAGCCTACAACAAATTATGCACAAAGTGTAACAAGGCCGGTCATTTTGCAAAAATGTGTCGTTCCAAAATTCAATTGAAACAAAAAAATAAAATAAATACTCTAGAAGAAAATTCTACATCAGAAAATTCAGATGAATCATTTATAGGACAATTAAGTGTCGGCAACTCCAAAGATTGGACAGAAAGTGTCGAAACTGCCAACACAAAATTCACAGCAAAGCTTGATACTGGTGCAGAGTGCAACGTCCTTCCAAATTTCATAGTACAGAAAACTCACGCTTGTATACAACCAAGTCGCACTAAAAATTTAATAAGTTATTCAAATAACAGAATTTCAGTACTTGGAGAAGTAAAGTTACAATGCAAAATAAAAAAGAAAACTGCTAAAATACTATTTAAAGTTGTAGCTGAAAGAGTCACACCAGTCTTAGGACTAAACACTTGTGAGAAGCTGGGACTAATTGCACGAGTTGAAACATTGAAAGAAAGCTCATCCAATGATGACATATTTAAAGGGTTAGGTTGCTACAAAAATTTTGAGTATGATATTGACCTCATAGAAAACCCCAAATTTGAAATAAAACCAACAAGAAAAGTTCCACATGCCATAAGAAATGAAGTAAAACAAGAATTAGATAGAATGGTAAAACTGGATGTCATCACACCTGAAACAGAACCGACACCAGCAGTAAGTCCGATGGTGGTAGTCAGACAAAAAGGAAAATTGAGAATATGCATCGACCCATCAGATGTGAACAAAAATATTTTAAGAAGACATTTCCCACTTGCAACAATAGAAGAGATAGCAGCAGACATCAAAGGATCAGAATATTTTTCCCTACTAGACTGCACCAAAGGATTTTGGCAAATTAAATTATCAAAAAGAACACAAAAGATACTGACATTTTCTACACCATGGGGAAGATATTCATTCAAAAGACTTCCATTTGGACTATCGTCAGCCCCTGAAATTTTTCAAGAAATCTTGACTAATCTTCTCAGCAAATTCAGAAATGTAAAAGTATCAATCGATGATATCTTTATTCATGCCAAAAAGAAGGAAGAGCTACAGAAAACGGTCAAAGAAGTAATAGAGACATTGAAAATTTCTGGCTTCAAACTCAATCAAAGCAAATGCATCTTTGAAGCCAAAAGAATAAAATTTTTGGGTCATATAGTCTCAGCCAAAGGCTTAGAAGCAGATCCTGAAAAAGTAAAAGCCATAGAATTCATGAAAACACCACAGAACAAAAAAGAACTGCAAAGGATACTAGGAATGATAACATATTTAAATAAATACATTCCCAACATGTCAGAATTAACAAACCCTTTGAGAGACCTACTTCACAAGGACACAAGTTTCAACTGGGAATTCTATCATGATGAAGCACTCAACAAAATTAAAAAAGTCTTACAGAATCCACCAGTGCTAAAACTATATGATGTAAACAAACCAGTCACACTAAGCGTGGATGCAAGCTCAAAGAATCTTGGTGCAGCACTTCTTCAGGAAGGCCAACCAGTAGCTTATGGAGCCAGAACATTGACTAAATCCGAACAAAACTACCCTCAAATTGAAAAGGAAGCACTTGCTATACTATTTGGGTGCAAAAAGTTCCATGAGTATGTCTATGGCAAAGAGTTATTAGTCGAATCAGATCACAAGCCGCTCGAGACAATATTCAGAAAAAACATTCAGTCAGCCCCAGCTAGACTTCAACGTATAATGCTCAACCTAACACCGTATTCACCAAAAATTACATTTAAAAAAGGCACAGAAATACCACTAGCAGACTTTTTAAGTCGTGATTGTGACACTTCAAAACTGAATGACTATCAGGAAGAAGACCTGAAGATCTCAATAATATTACCAACAACATTTGACTACACAGAAGAGTTGATCAAAGCAACAAAAGAAGACCCCCACCTGCAACTCTTGTTAAAAACAATAATGAAAGGGTTCCCAGAAAAGGCTGATCAACTCCCTACAGAATTGCATCACTACTTCAATTTCAAAGAAGAACTAACATACTTCAAAGGTCTAATTTTCAAAGGTCACAAAATTGTAGTGCCCAAAACACAAATACCTCAGATGCTAAAATACATACACCAAGGTCACCTTGGAATTCAGAGTTGCTTGAAAAGAGCACACCAATTACTCTATTGGAGAGGACAATATGAAGACATTGTGAAACTGGTTAAAAGCTGCTCAGCATGTGAAAAAACACAAAAGGACAATACCAATTATACCGTAGCAGTCAAAAGAATCCCATCTCTCCCATGGCAGATTGTGGCATCTGATTTATTTGAACTAAAAGGAAAACAGTATATTGTAATCTGTGACAGCTATTCAGGATACTTAGACTTTCAGTCACTTAAGAGCTCATCATCAACTGAAGTGATTAATCACTTAAAACAATGGTTCTCTACACATGGAATACCTGAAGTACTTGAATCAGACAACGGTCCACAGTACATGTCCAGAGAATTCAAAGATTTCCAGAAAGAATGGCGTTTCAAGCACTCAACATCCAGTCCTCACCACCCCCAAGGCAATGGCTTAGCCGAAAGAGCTGTCCAAACTGCAAAAAACCTACTAAGGAAATGCAGTATTGATAAATCGGATATCCAACTTGCTCTATTAAATTGGAGAAATACACCAAGAACAAACAATCTAGGGTCTCCTAATCAACGCCTCTACAGTAGAATAACACGATCACTAATACCTACAAGTGAAAATAATCTTAAACCAAAGATAGTTCAAGGGGTCACATCTGAACTAAAGTACCTACGAAACAAACAAGCCAACCATAGCAACAAGCAACGTAAGGAGCCAACCAATTATGAACTCGACGACATAATCAGACACAAAGTCGGTCATCGTCAATGGGAAGGAGCGAGAGTGATAGAAAAACCTAATAATCACCCGAGATCCATTATCATTAAAACCGACAAAGGACAAATATTCAGAAGAAACATTGGACACACACACAATACACTATCAGACCTATCAATTGGCAGCAAAGAAGCGGTTCCGGAAACAGTATATCCTGACGACTTACCACATGCCCAATCGGACAAACAACCGGAGCTACCTGCAGCAACTACTACATCTCAAGAACAAACAACTACATCACCAAGGATTAATTGCAAAAGCAGCGCTTCAGAAGCACCCGTCATAACTAGCAGTGATCAACAGACTACAAGATGTTCAAGATTCGGAAGAACCATCAAACCAGTCGACAGACTAGATCTATAGCTCAGCACAATCAATGTAATCAAATCGTCTTCTCCAAAGAAGGGAAGATGTAACGTATATGCGACCTAATGTCGATTCTCATAATATTAATCTTTGCTGACCACTCTACGAAACATACTCTATGACTGCACCGCCATATTGTCTACGACGTACATGTTACACGCTAGTAAAAACTATATTTGTGATAACAAAATAAAAATGTAAGCCCGATCGTAACGTTTGTCATTTATAAAAGAACCCAAACATTACACTTCCAGTGGGTCCTGCTACTCTCAGCCAGAATGGTCCCGCTGTCTGTTTCAAGTCATCTTCCCATCTCCTGACTTGACGACCCCTACTTCGTTTGCCGTCTCTTGGTTACCAGAGGGTGACTTGCTTGCTCCATTTGTTAATGGGGTGGCGTAGCATATGTCCAGCCCATCTCCATTTTTGGACGTCCATCCGATCCGGTGAGAATGTCTGTGAGTTTCGTTCTTGTTCTTATGTCTATCTTTGATTTTTAACCCTGGCATGCCTCTTTCCATGCTCGATTCACCACGGTCAATTTTATTTGAACGCTAAAACGAAGCACTTTCAGCTCGCAGTAATTGTGGAATCTCTTAAGGAATTCTCGCGTTCCATTGTAGGGGCGGCGCGCGGTGCAGAAATGTCCCGGAGGCGTCGGAATTTTGATCGTTCACGTTTCTATCATCTTATCGCAGAGAAATTTATAAAATGGTGACCGAAATGCTTTGGTTCAATCAACTCGTGGTTTTTTTGCATAGTTTGGTAGCTCACCGCCTTTACCGGATAATAGGTACAGTTCCAGTACTTTTATTTTATTTTTATTGCTTAGGTGGGTGGACGAGCTCACAGCCCAACTGATGTTAAGTGGTTACTGGAGCCCATAGACATCTACAACGTAAATGCGCCACCCACCTTGAGGTATAAGTTCTAAGGTCTCAGTATAGTTACAACGGCTGCCCCACCCTTCAAACTGAAACGCATAACTGCTTCACGGCAGAAATAGGCGGGGCGGTGGTACCTACCCGTGCGGACTCACAAGAGGTGCACCTTCAAACTGAAACGCATAACTGCTTCACGGCAGAAATAGGCGGGGCGGTGGTACCTACCCGTGCGGACTCACAAGAGGTCCTACCACCAGTAATTACGCAAATTATAATTTTGCGGGTTCGATTTTTATTACACGATATTATTCCTTCATCGTGGAAGTCAATCGTGAACATTTGTTAAGTACGTATTTCATTAGAAGAATTGGTACCCGCCTGCGGGATTCGTACACCGGCGCATCGCTAGATACGAATGCACCGGAGGTCTTATCCTTTAGGCCACGACGACTTCACCACGTGTTAAGTGATTGCCGGAGTCTTCAGACGTGAATGCTGCTTTGGGCCGTGAGGTCGATGTCTCAATTGTATGGCATAGCGGCCGTACCATCCTTCGAACTGTACCGGATGACTAACTGCCTCGCGGCAAAAACGAACCGGAATGTAATAATTATGCTATAATGTTTTTGCAAACTTTATTTTTTTTCTATTATTTAGCTAATTATATTAAATTCAAAGCGTGATTTGTTAAATGAATGTTATCTGAGAAAATCTCGATTTGCCAATAAACCCGTTCGACGAGACCTTTTGCATCTCAGCGAATTAATCAACTAAATTGAAACGTATCAATATATTTAATGGTCTTCGTAGTCGTAGTACTGAAATGGAGATTGCTCGGTTCCCGTTTCGATTGATCGTTAAAGAAAACGGAATGATGCAGTTTAATTTTATGGTTCCTGTATAATTGCAAATTTAAAAACATTTTATATACCGATCGTTTTCATCACCTCTGAACAAGCCCATTGAGTTCCTCGGCGGATCTTCTCAGTGGGTCGCGTTTCGATTCGGTGGTAGATTCTGTAAAGCACTGCTCTTGCTAGGGCAAGTGTTAGCAACACTCCGGTATGAGCCCCGGGTTCACCTACATATTAGGGCGAAGCTGAAATAGCCTCTCAAGGCTACCAGCATAGGTAGGAAAAAAAACCTCTGAACAGTTATTTACAATACAAACTTCTTGTTGACGTTGCCGGGACATGTGTTTTTTTTTTTCAACCCTGGCCCTAGCAAGTGCAGTGTTTCGCAGAATCTACCACCGGATCGGAAACGCGACCCACTGAGAAGATCCGGCGAGAAACTCAGTCGGCTGTATCTATGGGTCCATTCGCTCGTCGAGCCCTTCGTCGCAAGTGACGGGTTCCATAAGGACGGTGACCGGATGTTTCATAATAAGGGCAGAAGAGGTATTTAGAAATCTCAAGCGTACCCCGTCAGCGTCTTCGACGAGGTGCGGGCCGAGTGACGCCAGCGTGCTCCACTTGCAGGACGGCGGCGCTCTGGAAGCGCATCTCTTGTGCGCTTTAAACTTGCAAAGCTCGCAGGCGAGCGCGTGAGCGGTCCCCAGGGCGCCGAGTGGCTCCCTGCAAACGTTGCAGAACGTAGGACGCGCGTGCGTTGCTGCGTACCTGTAAAACATCTTCCATATTACCGGGAAACTTACAAAATAACCTGTTTTTATATTTATTGCTTAGATGAGTGGACGAGCTCACAGCCCACCTGGTGTTAAGTGGTTACTGGAGCCCATAGACATCAACAACGTAAATGCGCCACACACCTTGAGATATAGGTTCTAAGGTCTCAGTATAGTCACAACGGCTGCCCTACCCTTCAAACCGAAACGCATTCCTTCTTCACGGCAGAAATAGGCAGGGCGGTGGTATCTACCCGTGCGGACTCACAAGAGGTCCTACCACCAGTAATTACGCAAATTATAATTTTGCGGGTTTGATTTTTATTACACGATGTTATTCCTTCACCGTGGAAATCAATCGTGAACATTTGGTAAGTACGTATTTCATTAGAAAAATTGGTACCCGCCTGCGGGATTCTAACACCGGTGCATCGCTCAATACGAATGCACCGGACGTCTTATCCTTTAGGCCACGACGGCTTCAATTTCTTTCGCATTATCAATCTCTATTATCACCTTCACAGCGGAACACGCTCATATCGGCCTGCCGCGGTACTTCCAGCGGGTGCGGACAAAGGAAACTACAGTACCAGGCAATAACTATTGCACATCGATATTAAGAAAGAGACAGTCGTCTAATTTCGTTTTTGTTGTATAGCGTTACCTGTATGCGACGAAACACTAAAGATCCGGTATCTATGGGGACTAAATGTCAATTAGGTAATGTGCGACAGATATAGCGTTCTACGAAGCAAAAATTAACCGTCCCTTTCCCACGGTAGATGTGCAATATTTATCGCGGGATACTGTATGTCCCTCTCGCTAAAAACAAGCAGCCATACACACATGCACAATAATAAGTAAAGTTTTGGGTAATACAGCTTTCATAAATTCAAGGGAGTCCGAACCTCCTCTTCCTTGAAGGTTTCAGGGCGGGAGCTAGGAACTAAACCGAGTCAAGAACTCGAGAAAAAACTCAATAATAATAATAATAATAATATAACTCTTTATTGAACACCACATGTACAGAGTGAGCATAAAAAACAAATAATAGACAGTGACATAAATTGGCGGCCTTATCGCTGAAAGCGGTCTCTTCCAGGCAACCTTGCAGGGAGAGGAATAAGCAAAGATATAAGATAGACATAGTTGTTCTTTAAACAAGATTAACGTAATATGAGAAGCAAGTCTCGCTGAGCGACGTGTCATAAATACCCTTTCGCATTATTAAGTTACGTCTCGGTGCTTTGAGTTTGGTGTTTGAGTTTGACTTTAAGACGAGAGGCTCTTGAATAATGAAGACGAAATATAAATATTTTCTAACAAGTTCCCTCAAGAACTTCCTTTAAGTAACTTAAGTATCTTTGTTATCTGCTGATCGGAAATCCTCCGTAATTTTTTTATTTGGTTCGTGCGGCAAACCTGATTACCCTTACTGATCTTTTTCGAAGTGAAACTTCTTTAGAATCGTTGTGATTTCAAACTCGATGAAACGAAAAAATAAGTCCATAGAGACACAAACATATAAATGTATAGGATTCAGCCGGCGAGAGAATGAGATAGAACACATTAGACGTTCTCGGTCTCCTCTTTGTGCGACTCTTCGTAGCATCCCCACTATCGTCTACTAAACATTGTCCATATGTATGCTCCTGTGTAGTGGGATAGTCAGTATATCTATATCTTATTTATAAGTTTCACTTCTACCGTGTGTGACTTGCACACACACACACACTTTGTTTGTGTCTTTGTATGCAGACGAGCACATAGCCAAGCTGCTATCTACTTCAAGAAATACTCATTTAAAAAAGGATATGTCAAAGTGCTCAGCAAACATCGTGGAGAGGGAGTTCATTCCAAAGCCGTATATTATTATTTGCTGAGATGGGAGGCCGAGGTGGGTGAGTAAATGGCGCCCTTAGACATGAAGGTAAATGCCGTCACGAGCCTTGAGACATGAGTTCTAGTCTTGGGTTTAAAGTACAACAGCTGCCCCACCCTTTAAACTAAAACGCATTACTGCTTCACGGCAGAAACAGACATGGTGGTGGTACCTATCCGGGCAGACTCACGCTCTACCACCACTGCCACTAGTAGACGTGACAAAAGGGATCTCTGGAAATGCATTGTGGACGAACGCAGTGATTCTAGGTACATGAACTCTGCTCCGATGGTAGACTCACCATACTATAGGATTCAGACTGCGAGGAAATTAGACATACTTCTGAAGGTTTCATTTCTACATCGTGTGAAGTGGAGACATGTATTTTTCTAAATTTTGACCATTTGACGAAAATAACTATCTGTCTACACTTTCACTAACGATTGACGTTTTTATTGCTTACTAAATCAAGTTCAGATAGCAAAAATATACTTTCCGGATATACATACTCAAAATAGTTTTTTTTTTTTTTAAATAAATATTTACTAACAATCACGCCACGTTAACTGGTCCCGTGATAAGTTCGTAAAGAACTTGTGTTACAGGTACCAGATAACGGAAATAAATGTAAGATTTTTATTATACACATACATATATTTAATATACATCCATAACCCTGGAAAAGACATTTATATTTATCATACAAATATCTCACCTTGGCGGGATTCGAACCCGCGACCCCCTTGTGTAGTGACCATGTCACTTACCACTACACCAGACGGTAGACGGCCGTTAAGATATATAAAGTGTTAAAAGAGATTATTTTGTTGTATTAAGTTGGATATAAAAAGTGTTAAAAGAGATTATTTTTAAAGTAACCAAGATGATCTCTTATTTGTGCATAACGTAATACGTAGTAAGTACGTTAAGCTTGAGCGAAACCGTCAATTTCTCAGAACCGAATCCGGCGAGGCTTTTAAATGAATTTAATTCCGCCACGAACGCTTTCCCGGAGGTCTATTGTTGAGTAATAGGATCAAAAATATAACGGGAAACGAGATGAAGAAATGAGAGGAGGAACGAGCCGTAATGCTATTACTGTTTACCCGCTTCCGACGTGTTTAATTAAATGTGAAATATCTCACAGCGTTTACTTAATGTTAGGTTTGGTTGTTAGACGTATTTTAGTAGTTTCTTTTTGTTTTACACAAAATGTTGATTTATTGTCTATGATTTCCAACATTAGTACACCTAGATTACTTTATCGACCGGAACGCAATAGTTCAAACATTTTTTTTTTTTTTTTTTCCTACCTATGCTGATAGCCTTGAGAGGCTATTTCAGCTTCGCTCTAACGTTAGTAGGTGAGCTCGCGGGGCTCAACCGGAGAGTTGCTAACACTGACCCTAGCAAGAGCAGTGCTTCGCAGAATCTACCACCGGATCGGAAACGCGACCCACTGAGAAGATCCGGCGAGAAACTCAGTGGGCTGTGTCTATGGGTTAGTTCGCTCGTCGAGCCCTTCGTCGCAAGCGACGGGTTCGACGAGGACGGTGACCGGTGCTTGTGGTGCCTAAAAGCACCGTTAATGGATCAGGAGGATCCGTAATGACGTGCTTTGGGCGACGTCGACGGTTTACCATTCGGTCTACTGGGTCGGGTATGTAATTTCCAGTGGCTACGATGAGAGGGTTCTAATGTCGTGCCGCCTTCTCAAAATGGCGCAGCGATGCCGACTGTAGATACTTACTAAGAGAGTCGAGCTCCAGGTCATCGTGGAGATCCACATTCCTAAAAAAACCATGGCGCTCCGACGGCTATCCTGCAGAATCGTGATTGAATAACCTGAAGGGATTTCAAGTGGGTGCGGGCTGAGTGAGCGAACACTACGCTTGCATACGTCATGACGGGGCGTATACAAGTTTTGTAGAGAGTTACCTTATTGCGGAGGGACAGTTTGCTTCGACTACAAAGCATTGGATAGAGTCGTCCTAGAATAAACGCGGCGCGGTCGCGTACCGTTTTTATATGGGGACGGAATGTCATCCCTCTGTCGAGGGTGACGCCTAGATATTTGACCTTCGAGACCCACGGTATGGGCTGGCCAAAGAGAGTGATGTGACTAACGGCGGAGGTGTTTGCGCGCCTACTACGGAGTGGGATGCTCGAAGTGCTGTGCGGAGGGCGACACCTTTTGAAGAGCACCGCTGCGCTTTTCGTGGGGTTGATGTCTATTCGCCACTTCCGGAACCACTGTCCCATGGTGGCTACTGCGATCTGGAGTCGCCGATGAAGCAGCGACATCTTCCTACACGAGTAGTAGATAGCCGTGTCATCGGCGAAGAGCGCTAGATGGGTCTCCGGAGACCGGGGTATATCATTGATATACAAACTAAATAATAACGGGGAGAGCGCGGAGCCTTGCGGGACTCCGGCAGTCAGTTGACGGGGACGAGAACGAGTTCCCTCTACTCGATATCGAAACGAACGATTCGACAAGAAGTCTCGTATGATGAGCACGAGTCTGTCTGGCACTCCCATGTTGTACAGTTTGTAAATTAAACCGTTGTGCCAGACTTTGTCGAACGCCTTCGCGATGTCGAAGAACAGGGCGCCGGTCGGGATTTGTTTACGCCTATTTAGTCCTATCAGAATGTGCTCCGTGAGGCGGTGCACTTGTTGTACGCACGAGTGTTTTGAGCGGAATCTGAACTGTTCGTCTATGAGAATTTTGTTCGCGGTAACAAAATCCCAGAGGCGTTTCCTAAGGAGACGTTCGTAAATTTTTCCTATCGTCGAGAGGAGACTAATCGGACGGTAACTAGAAGTTTCGTTTCTCGGTTTGCCCGGCTTATGTATACCGATAACGTCCGCTTCTTTCCACACCGCGGGAAAGATGCAGTGCGTCATAGCGGCATTTAAAATTGTAGCCAACATTGCTATCAGTTGGACTGGCAAAAATTTTAGCGCGCGGTTGTGGATGCCGTCGGAGCCTGGTGCCTTCCTAGGTTGGAGGTTGTGGATCGCGTCTCTAACTTCGTCAGTGTTAATGGGGAGTAACGCGTCCGAGGGCGGCAGGGAAGCTCTGCGCTCGACCTCCCTGTCGACTAACTCGGTGTGTTCGGGGTCCGCGTGTTGAGTGCTGGTGGTGCACTGCTCTTGCAGTGCATCGGCCAGCAGCTCAGCCTTGTCATCGTCATCGAATGCCGGTGGTTGGCCTGAAGGGCGTAAGAGGGGAGGCATAGTAGCGGTAGTTTCGGATTTGAGAGTCCTAGCTAGTCGCCAGTATGCTTGGTGGGAGGGCGCGAGTTGTTCTAAATAACTATGCCAATTATCGTTACGCGCGTCGCTTAAGCGGGAGTGGACTTCGCGTTGTAGACGACGCATCTGAATCCGGTTTGAATGCGTGGGAAGACGATCGTAGGCCCGGATTGCCGCGTTCCTAACTCTTAAGAGATTCCTAAGATCGGGGGACAGTCTGATGCGGTGGAAGCTGTCCTCCACATCGACTTCTTTTGAAGATCTAATGATCGCGGAAGAGATGTGATCGGTAATGATGTTTATGGATTCGACGGTGTCCTCGGGGGATGGATTCGAATCCGGGCCGTAAGGGAGGATTGGCGGAGCGGCGTCGGCTAGGCACGTGCCCAGCTTATTCCAATCCACCATGGTCCTCGTAACAGTGACTGGGTTGTGAGGGCGACCGAGCTGCATAACGACAGGTCGGTGGTCTGAGTCGAGCTCTGACATTGCTTCGATGGAACGCAAGCGCAGAGTTACGTTCCTAAGCAATGCCAGGTCTATAGTGCTCGGACGGAGCGCGATGTTATACGGATAACATGTTGGAGTTGGGGGACCGACTATTTCAAAGGTGAGGTCGTCTATAAACGCGTCGAGACGCCTACCGTTAACGTTTGTACGATGGCAGTTCCACCTAGTGTGGTGGCAATTTAAATCGCCTGCCAGGATGACGGAGTCTCCCATGCCGAACAGTGACTCGATGTCACTGCTCAGGAGGGGCTTGCCCGGGGGTAGATAAACGGATGCGATGACGATCGGCTGGTGTCCCGTCAGCGAGATACGGCACACTGACGCCTCGATATGTAAGAGCGAGGGAGTATCGAGAGGGACAACGTGCAGGGCCCGTCTATAGTAAATGGCAGTCCCGCCTTTGGAGGCGGTGAGTCTGTCATTCCTAACCATGACGTAGTTCGCGACTTTCGGGTCGCGACGCGAGGGCTTCAGACAGGTCTCCTGCACTAACAAGATATCTATAAGATTGTCGCGGAGGAATTCGAAAATTTGATCGCGTTGCCGCGCGAGTCCGTTAGCATTGTAGAATGCTAACGTAAGGGAATACGGTAAAATTTTACATAATATTTATAACAAATCGCACACAAAATGGCGTTTAATCTAGAACTATGTAAATACACAATCATTGTGTCCAATTATGTGTCCGTGCACCAGTGTCGGAGACTTATGGAGGGAAAATTTTGGGATTTTTATCTACAAATTTACTATTCCAATTTTCTCTTGGCCCCTCCATATTAGAATGGCTTCCATTTTGTTTTTTTTTTACTTCGCAGCTCAGGCGCCTGCACTGATTTAATCATTGCTATCGATGTAGACGTCTTAGAAATAGGTGTAATTTGAAAGCTAACAATGTAGACAATTAATTCATCAAGCTAACAATGTAGACTGAATGTCAAACGTTTTTAGAATAATTCTTCGACGAATAATTCTCTAACTAAGACGCATATTATACACATAACTCATTGCAAAGAGAAGGTGTAATAATAATAATAATAATAATAAATATTCAACAGTCCCGTGGTAAGTTCGTAAAGAACTTGTGTTACAGGTACCAGATAACGGAAATAAATGTAAGATTTTTATTATACACATACATATGTTTAATATACATCCATAACCCTGGAAAAGACATTTTATATTTATTATATAAATATCCTCCCTTGGCGGGATTCGAACCCGCGACCCCCTTGTGTAGTGACCATGTCACTTACCACTACACCAGACGGTCGTTAACGGTGTAGAAGTGCCTTTGAGAAAACTCCCACATTTCATGTCACTCGATTAATTAATTACGTTCCAAATTATTCTTTTTCTATATAAATTATTGGCCAACGAAGAGAAAACTATTTTCGTCTGTGAGTTTCCTGCGGCCCTTGTTGACACCGAAACTGATTTTTAGTAGTACCTACTATCACATTATTTTATTATTCAACATCTGTATTTGCCGTTTATTGGGTGGATTCGGTTCTAAGTTGCTGCGCACGTGAGCTATTTAGTGATGAGGAAGTTTGTAAAGTTCGACCCGACTTTTACTTATTCAAATTACAATTACCTTCTCTTGTTTTTGTCGAACAAATACAACTAGAGGTCCCGCAGTAGTCGAAATTCGACTATAATTAATTGGAATTGTAAGTTTGTACACTATTATGATTGTATTTTATACTTCTATAATCACAAATTTCGCTAAGACTACACTATTAAAAATATTAACAAAGACAAACAATATTTAATCTATTCTTAATTTGACAACAGCCGTCAAGAACAAAAGTTTGACAATAAATATTATGCATGCGTGTGTGCGTCAAATACATAGTATGTAGTGTGTGTAATGTTTTCTTTATTGATTTAAAGTATCTTTCATGCATTATTAAAAAAAAAAATTAGCATTGTGCACTTCTTCTCTATGTTCTCTTTAAGTGTGGAAAATTTCATACTCCTCCGTCCGCGCAATTTTCGTAAAAAGGGATACAAAGTTTTTGCTTCGCGTATTAATATATAGATTCTAAGGTTTTTATGATTATCATAAGACAATTGTGTGAATTTTTTTATTATTATTATAAGTTGTGTTGTTTTGCAGTTTAAATTGGCCTGATATAATAAAAAGATTATGATTAAGATTAAACGCTAAAATTGTTATAATTAAAACAACAACTTTTATGGTTTTTTGTCAAACAAAAACGCTCACAGCCCACCTGGTGTTAAATGGTTACTGGAGCCCATAGACATCTATAACTTAAATGCTCCACCCACCTTGAGAAATAAGCTCTAAGGTCCCAAGTATAGTTACAACGGCTGCCCCGCCCTTCAAACCGAAACGCATTATTGCTTCACGGCAGAAATATGAACAAAACTAGTGACAGTCGAATCAGTTCCAACTGAACAGCAAAACTTACCAGTGATGGTCTCCGGAGGACAGCCTCGCGACGAGGTCAGCGACGTCAGCACCCCGGTGGAGAGCGCCACGGACTGCATCAGCCCAGGACTCCATCTCGCTCCGAGTGTCGGCGCAGAGGACCAGACAACGGCTCGCAGTTATCACCTGTCAAAATACAGTTTATAGACAAAACCACCCAAGGATTATGCTGAAGTGTATATAAAAAAAAAAAAACTGTTCACAGGCTTCACAGGCACTTTAAGTCGAGTCCCGCAGGCGAGTACCAATTTCTCTAATGAAATACATATTTATAACATACATACAAATGTTCACGATTAACTTCCACGGTGAAGGAATAACATCGTGTAATAAAAATCAAACCCGCAAAATTATGATTTGCCTAATTACTGGTGGTAGAACGCTTTGTGAGTCCGCATGGGTAGGTACCACCGCCCCGCCTATTTCTGTCGTGAAGCAGTAATGCGTTTCGGCTTGAAGGGTGGGGCAACCGTTGTAACTATACTGAGACCTTAGAACTCACATTTCAAGGTGGATCGCGCATTTACGTTGTAGATATCTATGGACTCCGGTAATCACTTAACACCAGGTGGGCTGTGAGCTCGTCCACTAATCTATGCAATAAACAAAAGGCGATTTCAAAAACTCATCGACTTTATCGATTCGGAATTCAATTTCATGGCCGAAAAACTCAGGGCTTGTGCAGTTTTCAATCTGAATTTCTTATATATAGTTATTTTGTTTGTATAGGTGTTTAAATACACACATCTATATTGCAAAGCAATTCACAATGTCTAATCACTTCTCTTAAGTACTAACCATAATTAAAAAGCAAAAACCACAAAGAGCTTCCACGTGTTTCATTAATATTTCTCCCACAATAACGGAGGTAGTAGGGCTTCTCTTAAAATGAAATAGTGGGAGGTCTTGTTACACCTCTGTTATTTATAGCCTACATTAGTTAGTTCATAATAACTAAATCACTATTGAGGTGACAGTAGAAATTTTCTTGTAAATTCGAGTTTGTGCCAAGCGATTTAGCTTAATAGTTATTGTGTTTATTATCGGTAAATGAATTATATATAGCATTTTTAATAAATTTTATTAAAATAAAGAGAAACTATATGAAACTTTGTATGTTATAAGAAAATAGTTTGAAATCGAATTTCACTGGTGTTAGGACCTCTTGGGAGTCCGCACAGGTAGGTACCACCGCCCCGCCTATTTCCGCCGTGAAGCAGTAATGCGTTTCGGTTCGAAGGGTGGGGTAGCCGTTGTAACTATACTGAGACCTTAGAACTTATATCTCGAGGTGGGTGGCGCATTTACGTTGTGGATGTCTATGGGCTCCAGTAACCACTTAATGCCAGGTGGGCTGTGAGCTCGTCCACCCATCTAACCAATAAAAAAAAAAAAGAATTGAATGAATTTGAGTCGATATTCGGCAAATCGATAAATTTAAAATCAATAGCGTAACTTTTGCAATCTCTCTAGCCTTTCAATCATTAAGTTATTATGTTATGATAATGTTTTGTGAATTCTTAACCGAGTTTTATGAAATTCAATATTCGTTTTAACAGTGGAAAATACGAAAATTGAATTGAAAGAAAAACATTGAAAAATTGAATTGGAATTTCGCTCACATAAAATACAGAGTCAGTGGAGAAGAAAATATAACCAAATTGATTGTAGGTATGTATGCGAGCACAGCAGTCGTGTCAGATACGAAATTTCATTGTGAGTTCGGTCAATGAAGAAAATGCCTTCACGAAAATATCTTTAACTCCGACGGGCTCTGACGATAAGGTAGGTATGACTCAAATCTGTTTTGATTTTTTTTTATTGCTTAGATGGGTGGACGAGCTCACAGCCCACCTGGTGTTAAGTGGTTACTGGAGCCCATAGACATCCACAACGTAAATGCGCCACCCACCTTGAGATATATAAGTTCTAAGGTCTCAAGTAAGTTACTGCTTATTTTAATGTTGTTCAGAATCGAATTATTTTTGTAGGTACACTTATTTTGATGGATACAACAAAAACCTCAATTTTTCCTATTTTGGATACAAAGCGAAGGCGTTATCCATAATATAATACGCACGACGTAAAGATGCAGAGATGTTGCGGTTAGATATTGAGGAATGAGCCAATTATTTGCGTAAATATAGGAAAAATTAAGTTAAGGACGTTTTGGCAAACCCGAACTCTTGCTCAAGGAAAATTAAGTTAAAGACGCTTTGGCAACCCCGAACACTTGCTCAAAGCGACCAATGGTAATTAGGACTGTGCATAAAACTGATTAAAGTATTTATATCTGTATTGCTCTGTAGTCAAGAATCCATACGAAAATTTTCATAACCAGGGAAATCTTTCTCTAATTTGAACGTTGTTTGAAACACTGATGCACTCCACGCTACAATTTAATAACAATGAACGCTAAACGTGGTTGAAGATCGTTTAGACTACAATAATATTTAAGGTTTTGCAATCCGGATTTGGCTGGTCGTTTCTAAATATTGTTTGACGCACGATTGTGGGAATGAAAACTTGACTACTGATTAATGGCGTATAGCGCCAGAGGTAGAACAGCTAACGATCCTAACCTAAGCATCAGCCCGCTGAGTTTCTCGCCGGATCTTCTCAGCGGGTCGCGATTCCGATCCGGTAGTAGATTCATTCCCAAAACAGCTTCTCTTGAGTAGCTACTTCTCTTTTGGAGGCGCTCGGGTAGCTGTTAGCAAATCCCACCCCTCCTGGCTGAACCTTTGCTCGCCCACCTGCCCTGGTAAAACTGGAAAGGCCTCCGGGCCACCAGTAAATTCTCAAACATAAAAAAAAGCTAACAATCCGCCCCATGTTAACTATTTAGCGGAACAAAAAGAGAACACACACATTTCTTACTATAGATAACACAAGAAGTAGTTGTTTTTTCTAATTGTGTCACAAAGTACAGGGAAAATCTGGCGGGGATCATTTCTCAACTAAATATAACCTAATCACGATTAATCTGATCAAATGTAATCAAGTTTTATTTAAACATATATATTTTTTCCTAAAAGTGTAGATATTAAAACGATCGTTGCTTAGTGAAAAATATTATTCTGAATTTCATATAATATTTCTTAAAATTATTCATTGTATTTTTATTCAATTTATTCTTATTTTTCTAATTTCAAGATGTTGTCAAATATTGCACTGTCGATTGCACCTATAATTGAGGTGACATCTGTCATTTACTTATTGTCAATTTGTTATTGTTTTTTGATGATCACTTTGTTAGTGCAACTAAATTAATAATTAAATAAATAAATAAACACAACCAGCCCTTGTCTTCTGTATGATGCCGAATTTAAATTTCATTGGAACCATACGTGATTATTATAAGAGCAAAAACTTGAAAGACTATGATGCATATCGAATGAATAGGTGTAAATTCTTAATTCTAATTAGCTTGGTAAAATTTACTATGTTTCGTCTTGATCCTCATGAAAACTGAACACGAAGATAGCTTAACTTACATAGTAACAATTTAAAAACATTATGTGTGACCACAAAAAAAAAGCATTCGAAATATAAGAGATTTTATTTGACGGACACAATGCTGGATCAAACTTAAATGTTGTCCCGAGTAATGTTTTTCAGTACGATAACAAAAACGAGCTTTAATTAAAGCATTTAAACGTATCAGAATAGGATTGCATTTACTTTGCAGTAAGCTCTCCGACGGAAAATTTTAAAGGCGCGACCAGATATGGATGATTTGACGAGTGCCTATAGTTCTCTCTTCGATGCGACTAGTGAGAATGTGTGCTTTCACTGGTAACGCTGATACAGCCTCTCAATGCTATCAGCATAGGAAGGAAAGGAATAGGAGCTCACAGCCCACCCCTCACTCTCTCAAGGAATAGGAGCTTACAGCCCACCTGGTGTTAAGTGTTTACTGGAGCCCATAGACATCTACGACGTAAATGCGCCACCCACCTTGAGATATCAGTTCTAAGGTCGCAGTATAGTTACAACGGCTGCCCCCTCCTTCAAACCGAAACGCATTACTGCTTCACGGCAAAAATAGGCAGGGTGGTGGTACCTACCCGTGAGGACTCACAAGAGGTCCTACTGTTGATACATTACGAACTCTTTAAAACGGGATATTCGGATAAGGTCTGCACGTGTATAGCGTCCGCTCCTAGGGGAATAATTTCGTATACCGTACCATATTTACTTTAGGGAGTATTCGTAAATCAAACCCGCAAAATTATACTTTGCGTAATTACTGGTGGTAGGACCTCTTGTGAGTCCGCGCGGGTAGGTACCACCGCCCTGCCTATTTCTGCCGTGAAGCAGTAATGCGTTTCGGCTTGAAGGGTGGGGCAGCCGGTTGTAACTATACTTGAGACCTCAGAAATTATATCTCAAGGTGGGTGGCGCATTTACTTTATAGATGTCTATGGGCTCCAGTAACTACTTAACACCAAGTGGACTGTGAGCTCGTCTACAATAAAAAAATTCTCTAAAGTCTAAGCAATAAAAAAAAAATTCGACGTCCGCGAGTCCAGTATATCTGGACGCGCCTTTATATGTACTGGTCCTTCATGCTCGGCCACCCAGCGAGATAACGCCATCAACCGTGAATTTTCAGCCGGCAATTTGCTCTCGAATCCACTACCTGCCCGGGAGACCACTTTGTTCCGGCGAAACTTGCCAACAGCATTATCTGTGAATGCTTTGTTTTAATGTTTCAACGAGTTTGCGTAACTTTCAGAGGGCGGATTTTGACAGACAGGCGTTTTGGCCTTTGAAGAGTTCTGTAGACGGCCGGAGATTAGATGCTCGATAAGTTCTCTTGGAATACGGTGTGTTATATTAAGTTTACGTAGAAGTAGCTATTGATAGATGTATAAATGTCCCTATCTCTGTAAAGAATGCAGATAGGGCTACCACAAGCTCAAGGATCTAAATACCCTTGAAATAAGTGGAATCGCCAACCCGTAACGGCCAACGTGGCGTTTTAAGGCCAATAACCTCCATGCACAGTCTTTTAGGAGTGTATTTGATCCACACTCAGCATTGGGTGGACAGGGGGGGGCTTAAGAAGAGAGCTCTTGATAGTGCAGAATCAAGTGGATTTTCCGAGATTTAAACGAAGTAATTCGAAATACAGGTTTATTGTCGATGGCTCGTTGGTTTCTGCTGATCACGGAGATACTGCAATCGGAATGAGTTTTTTGTAGCCCATTTAGATAAACAACCAATAAAATTACATTACTACAATAATAAAGTTTTGGGGTAACACCGCATAAAGTAAGCAGATCTCCATCATGAATTACCAGAGTTTCGTGTTTGTCTGTAGATTGTGGACCTTAACTACATTGCTTTAAGACTGATTCGCTATTATTTACGGTAGCTAAATAAGGTCGCAACAGTGCCGACCACTGGAGAAATTTTTTGGAATTTAAATAATAAATTCAATATCTAGTATAAAAGTCATTAAGTTGAACGCTCGGTTAGTTCTTTTGTCATCTATTTTATGTACGTATGAGAGCGGTCAATTCGTTCCTTTTGGTCTGGTTCATGTCCGTCTTTAAGGAAGTCAAAAAAAGTACTGCCTGCCGCTAGTCACGTCCGCCCTCGTTCCATTCCTCTCTTTATTTTTGAATTATTGTCAAGTGTCTGTCTTAGTCTATGTCTAGTCGTTGAACAATATGCCCTGTCAAAGAGGTTGCACGCCACGACCAAAAGTTATTCAGCCTTAAAGTTGTGTTTCGAAAAAACAAAGTACTACTACTATTTTCTTAAAGGTTTATTCTCCGAAAACGCAGCAATATCGGATTTCGTTAATGTTAGTACATGTTATGAATATACCATATTACATTATAAGCGTGTATATAGGTCGTTAGGAATGCTCTATACATACAATAACATTACACGACAGCAAAAACTGTCATATGTCTGAATTCGGGCACAGCAAACAGAGTTCTCTTCTCCGTTCAAATAAGGACGATTATGGTTTGTACAAAAAGTAAAGGTTGTAACGTTTTGATTGTAAATTGTATTAATGTTTTTCCTCATTATCTGGAAGAACGGAAAGGAGCATCATTACAAGCGTTATGGTGGTCTGAGCTTGCTGATAAGCTAACGATCTCTGATTTAATTTATCATTTAGGGAATTGCTGAATAAAATGTTTTAAATATAACCGCTGGAAATATCTGTTCAGCTCGCGTTGTACAACGACTCCTAGCGTTGCCGGTGTCAGGTCAGCTTCGTTTATTGACATTGCCAATGTCAAATGCACAAGAGCTCACTCTTTTGATGATCTGTTCTTTAACATATCATAAAGAGTCTACATCGACGATTCTTCTTTGAGAGGTCGAGAGAGAGATACAGAATTAACACTAGAAGGTTATTATTAGTTTTATACTAGTGGTAGGACCTCTTGTGAGTCCGCGCGGGTGGGTACCACCACTCTGCCTATTTCTGCCGTGAAGCAGTAATGCGTTTCGGTTTGAAGGGTGGGGCAGCCTTTGCAACTATACTGAGACCTTAGAACTTATACCTCAAGGTGGAAGGCGCATTTACGCTGTAGATATCTATGGGCTCCAGTAACCACTTAACACCAGGAGGGCTGTGAGCTCGTCCTCCCATCTAAGCAATAAAAAAAATAAAAAAGTGCATTCGGCGAGGTCATGTTAATGCTGATTTTATTTTCTAATATTTCATTGCTACATTGAGATAAGTGGAAAGTTAAGCAGGAGTAGTAATGAATAGACTTTTTCTTGTTTATTTTTGTCCCAGTAAATTATTGTTTAATGGCAACAATGGTTAAGTCTCAATCCCATAGCCATTTTATGTAAACGTAACGTAAATAATAATAAGAAACAACAACCATTTTGAAATTACAAATTAAAATGTCAAAGTTCAGCCACCGAACATTAATTAGAATTTGCGGACGTACTATATATTATCCTGCCCTTCTCCCAGTCACCTGGGGTCGGCGCAACATGTTTTCTCCTTCCATACTCTTCTATCATATACCATTTCTTCGCTCACTTCCCTCCTACCCATATCGTCTTTCACACAATTCATCCATTTCTTCTTAGGTCTACCTCTTCCTCTAAATCCTTCCACATTCATAGTTAAGACTCTCTTAACGTACTATGTAAATAAAACTCATTCGTGAAAAACAAAGACGAACAAAGAAAAATTCTAAAAACGTAGACAAAATGTTCCTGTAATCTTTATTTAAGAGCATGAAATGCTCCACAAATGGATCTATGTTGAATTAAAAATCGAAATGAACATGATAGTTATTGACTGTAAACCATTTTGTTTCAATTCATAATAAGCTTTTAAGGTAAATTTGATATTACAAACTGCCTTTTATTTAGTAATATTATATGACAGATAGGCTGGTTCCATAACGTTTTTGACGTGACAACGTCTTATAATTCGATGGAGCCGGCTGTACACACGAAAAAACATGACTCATGCGGCGTTACCTCGCTCTGAGGCGTTCCATTTAAGGCTTGAAGTGCAAGCGAGAGCGCGCAACGAGCGACAAAGAGGCACAATCGGCCTCTGCGTTCGGCAGCGTTCGACATCTGTCTCTCTCCTATTTAAGTGAGCGATGCATCCGCGTGGACAGCTGCTATACAATAATACATTTACACATTTTCGTCAAGTATGAAGTTCAGTGAAAAGTGAAAGTACAGCTAAAGTACAGCGTTCGGAAATATCTATCAAACAAATAAAATTAAAATTTTCTTTTGAAAAATGAAACCATACCATCAGTATTTTCTTATGACGTTGTCACGTTCAGCTATCGTCAGTAAATCGACTTTACAGACAACCGATTTTTTTTTAAATTATGACGTCAGCGTTGTTGACGCCGTTCTCTACGTCATTATCATTGCCTTCCATAGTGACAGTAGTTATGACTCCCTTTTCCAATTAATTCCATTCATTAATTACATTTCAAGTGTACAGCGATAACAACAGAGAGCTCCGCTCCGTTCGGCTGTTCGAGCCGCGATATTTTGTGCGTTTTTCTTAACCTATCTAGTTGCCTCAAGGAGTTATTCTAGATTCACCGAGTTAGTACGTGAGCTCACGGAGCTCAAACCTAACGATATTGCTAACACTAACCCTAGCAAGAGCAGTGTTTCGCGCAGAATCTACCACCGGATGGGAACGCGACCTAATGAGAAGTTCCGGCGAGAAACTCACTGTGCGATAATAGTCATTAGTATTTATAGTAGAAAGTGGGGGTAGTTTAGTCATGAATTCTCTTGAATACCGTCTTAAATAAACAGTTCTTGACATGCATAACATTAAAGAAACGGTTAACTTTACCAACTTTTAGTTAACTAAATAGTGTCGTTGCGCCAACATAATATATTATATTATACTTTATTCTGCGTCAAACCGTTGTTTGGATTATACTCGTACCATCATAATAAGTATTTCCCAAAAGTGAGTACAAAAGGTAGCTACGCGTGCGGGCCGCCTTAGTAGGTAAATGGTAACTCGCAGACGTGATATAAATGAAATATCAGAGAAAGCTACAATTCAAATAACATCGTATTGCATCGTATAATATTTTATTGAGAGAAATGACGATCGCACGAAAAAATCCAAGTGTGAGTCACAAAAAAAAGGGATCTTTAAGGGCACTCTACATTTGCGGTCGGACGGAACTCGTCTGAGATTCATAAGCGATTCGACACGAGCGCCAATGTTTAGCACCCCCTTAACACCCCTTTTTAAAAGAACAATTGTTTTTAAGTAGAACCCTCGGAAGAATGTTGCTCTTTGGTACTTTTTTCCTTTTAGAATTATTTTTCTTTTTCATGTGGATATTAATTTTGAGTGCTCTAAGGAAATATTTCTTCAGTGTCTTCTTTAGCTGGTCGACAACGCGGTCCAAAACAATGTTCAATAGAATTAGAATTATGAATTACAAATAACGGTTTCAACAAGTTTCTAGAACCCATCCGGATAATGCTAGGAGGGATATAGAAACTTTATATTTACAAACAGAAATTGGGTATGATTCGAAATAGTTGAACATGATTTTTCTAATGTTTATATTAGATTAAGCTCTAGTATTTATATAACGTATTGTACTTTAATATTGTTTGACACGTTGAGACATATTTGGTATAAGGATAATTTAGGTTGAATGTCGATCAAATTATTTAATTAAATATATTTGTAAATTAAGTACTATAGTGAGACCTTAGAACTCATATCTCAAGGTGGGAGGCAGCATTTGTGTTGTAGATGTCTATGGATTCCGGTAACCACTTAACACCGGATGGGCTGTGAGCTCGTCCACCCATACATGCAACGAAAAAATAAACAAATAAATTACATTATATTACATTCATGACAGAGTGGGGGATTTGTAAAGGCTGCATTACCGCTTTGGCATTATGTCGTCTGGTTAGCACTCGTCGTGTGGCGCAAATACTGTCAATTTGAAAGTAAACTTCAAAATCATTCATTATTTAAGCCAGGACCTTACATCGCGTGTCCTTGAAGATCAATCGAATAAGAAACATTTGAGATTAAAAGACTATCATTAGTATTACGATACTAGATACAACATATTAGTTGTCTACACGCACTGATAGAATATTAAATATCATTTAGAATTTCACAGACAGATATTTAGCTTTTTGAATTTGCATAGATATTTTAGATCGATTATAGATAGTGAAAACGAAACTCAAAACAAAATTATCTTATTTCTTTGGGTATAAACAACTTTGAAAAGTTTGCGAACATTAATTTAAGTTGGAGCAGACTATAAAAAATATTGAATACTTGGAAGTAAGGTCCGATAAAGAAGCAGAAAATTTCTCTAAAAATGTTTAGGAATAAAATGTAGAAACTGTGATACAGCGTTCGCATTGTGGCATGATTTAATTGGGCGGAAAAATAGGTGAGGACTTTACTACCGAGAATTAATGTTTTGGAAGTAACAGTCGCAATGTTTTGTTTATCATCTGTATCTTAAAGAGATGCAATTTTGGAATATTTTTATGGTGAGTTAGGTCAGACGTGTATTATTAGTTTTGAATTGTAGGATGTTTATATGTGTTTATTGGGTTCCTTTTTTTCGGAACTTATTTTTTCCTTTCATTGATCACTTTCTTCTCGTGTCTAATGTTCGCAGTGGAATCTTATTTGGTTTTTGTATACCTATTTTTAATATATTAAATTATTATGTTTGTTTTGTACTGTTGATTTCTCAAATAAATAAGGCCTAGGTTAAATCTCCTTGTGCTAAGAAGTGGAGCAATTTACGGTAGTGTAATCCTTTATCGTGTCTAGAACATTCGTTTCACAATTCAAAATTTAGTTTATTTGATAACTTCTGCTCTTTAGGTCACCGATGTTCAAAGAACGGTTTTTTTTTTATTGCCCTTGTAGGCAGACGATCATACGGCCCACCTGATGGTGAGTGGTTACCGTCGCACATGGACTTCAGCAATGCCAGGGGCAGAGCCAAGCCGCTGCCTACCGCTTAATACTCTATACGGTGACAATTAACGACTACTATGTAAGTTTCTTTGTGTAAAAATAGTAGATAATTGAACAACAACTAAGGTCGCGTAATAAATTTGAATAGTACACGTGCTGTCTTCGTTGAAACAAGACACATTCATTACGAAAATTAAATGTCAACGTGTCATTTGAAGTCGTCGTGGCCTAAAGGATAAGACGTCCGGTGCATTCGTGTTGAGCGATGCACCGGTGTTCGAATCTCAGGCGGGTACCAATTTTTCTAATGAAATACGTACTCAACACGATCTGTTCTGTTCACGATTGACTTCCACGGTGAAGGAATAACATCGTGTAATAAAAATCAACCCTGCAAAATTATAATTTGCGTAATTACTGGTGGTAGGACCTCTTGTGAGTCCGCGGGAGTGATACCACCACCCTGCCTATTTCTGACGTGAAGCAGTAATGCGTTTCGGTTTGAAGGGTGGGGCAGCCGCTGTAACTAACTATATTGAGAC
Organism: Bombyx mori; assembly: GCF_030269925.1. Lineage (NCBI taxonomy): Eukaryota > Metazoa > Arthropoda > Insecta > Lepidoptera > Bombycidae > Bombyx > Bombyx mori. The sequence goes on from NC_085121.1 coordinate 15,942,772, forward strand.
CTTAGAACTTATATATTTCAAGGTGGTTGGCGCATTTACGTTGTAGATGTCTATGGGCTCCAGTAACCACTTAATATCAGGTGGGCTGTGAGCTCGTCCACCCATCTAAGCAATAAAAATAAAATAAAAAATAAATTACATTACGAATTTGATAGATTTTCGTGCTTGACGTACTTCTATCCATTTCACGTTGGGTACACACACGAGGTCATCTCTTTGTTAGAAGCATGACGAAGATAAACCCTTTTGGTTTGTTTAAATTTTTTAGTTAACAACGCAGCGGTTCCGTTTGACCTATTTACCAGGTCGGAAGTCGTCGGAGCACTCTTGTTTAATTTATATGCGTATTATACATAATTTAGAAGCGTTTTTACAACGTACGATGTTCATTTCTAAGTACATTTATGTATTTTTTTTTTAAGTACAAAAACTTATTTATTATAAAAAAAGAACACAATATTCCTAACCTAAAAGTACATGTTATTATCCGCATTTATGTATGTATCATCACTTGGACCATTAAGTTTGTTGTTTAATGTTTCTATTCTGGCAATATACCAATGAATGTGTCAAATGCGTTTATAAAGAGCGCTATAACAAAAGTTTTGTTGAGACGAAATATTAATATCTGTTACGCTGATGGTAAGACTTGTCTATTTGTTACCCAATCAACCACCAACATAACCGCTTCACATCAATTTACGACTTCATAACTTTAATTCAGATTCACGGAATGATCAATATATTTGCGTTTATGAATCCTTTGGATCACTGTTGTAAAATTGCAATAGAATGCCCAATTTAAATATGGTCTTTTCGCATTAAAAGTGTACAATTTCCAAAAATATTCGAAATTGAGTTAATATGCGGAAACATTTGGTATCACCAGTATTTTTCTCATAAATACCTACTGTCAAAAGAGCGTAGTTTATTTTTTTATTTTTTTTATTTACCTATTTTTTGACTACTATTAACTAAATTAATACACAATTTAATCTTACTTTAAAAGACAGATAATGTAAATGTTAAAAAATAAAAATAAAAAGTTGCAAAGATGATTAATATATCAGTAGTTGACAATTTTAATTTTAATAATTTTGATTTGGTTTCTTTTTTGTTTGTTTTGGTTTTTAGTCATTCTGATAAATTATAATTTTAATTTTATTGTATTTTGATTTAGATGTTAAGTAACTGTATGTGACATTTTATGGGCTTAAGTTGCCTGAAATAAACGCATTTCATTTCATTCATTTCATTTCAATATTAAAAATATCACGTGTTAAACCTTTAAAACACTCTCCTGTAAAATTAGTAAGTTTTGAGATTATACAGTTTTAATACGAGAAGACGATATCATTCACGAGTATATTAAGTGATCTGTGAAATGTCAGTCTGACGCAGTAAGCTCGCTTGACCCGCGACCCTCTCTTGTGGGTCCATTCATATTCGGGTCACATCGCAACGTCCGTGACGTAAAAATGATAAAATGTTAAAGTTTTTTATGAACTGCAAACGCTGTTTGGCGAAGCGGTCGTCTTGTTGGATGCCCCATAAGAGCCTGTGTGGCGTTACGTGTGTGTGTTCAGCCCAAATTTTTTATCCTTTTGATGTCCGTTTGAGAGTTTTTTATCTCGGCTTGATTGATGTATTGTTTTGTTACCAAAGCTCTTTACAAGGCCCAGGGCGTTACTCAACTAAAGCCAAGAAATTCGAATTCTCAACTCCATTAAAATCATTTATTTCTGTACAATTACTATTAATCTAAATATTTGTATGTTTAGATTAGATATCTTTGTTACGGGATTACGCAAAAACGGCTGAATGAATTTGGATGAAATTATGCACAAAGATAGTTTATAACTTTATTAACACATGTGATAGCTGAGCCTCCTTCTTTTGACTTTTTTCCTTTTCTTTTATTTATCTAAATGTATTCATCTAAATTTGTGTGAAAGGCAATAAATTATTTTATTATTATTACAATCAATATTTATTTAAAGTCTTATTAATTATACACTCTTTTTTAAAAAAATATTTAAAAAAATCAATTTTTAATAAACACTATATAAAAATAGATTGCCGCTGATGGCGGTGTCTACGACACAAGCCACCAGCGGTTAGGACTCCAGAATGAGAAACCTCCTCACAATACGCGCAGTATCGAGGATAATTGCCTTCTGTATCAGGTCCCTAATCCAGATGGATAACGAAAGATTCTTGATCGAAATTTTTAATCTGAATATATATAATCTGAATCTCGGAAACGGCTCCAACGATTTTAATAAAATTTAGTATACAGGGGATTTCGGGGGCGATAAATCGATCTAGCTACGATTTATTTTCAGAAAATGTTGTTTTATTCGTGTTTTCAATAATCAACTTTTTCGATGATCAACTTTATGACTCTTCCCGACATCTATTGGCGAATAATAATGCTATTTTCTGCTGTAAAGACACAACAAGATGGAGTTATAAAAAAATAAACCGAGCAAAGCTCGGTCATTATCTAGCTATTATTATTACGAATACTTTTTATCATGATAACTGAGATAACTTGGAGCACGCCGGGTGTATCTGCTTAGTAAATATGACGGTGTTTTGGCTGAATATTAACAAATTTATTGGTAGTTTAGGGACCAGAGAGCGACAGAAGCAACGCTATATCCCGGGAAACAGCGACGTGTTTCATTATATCTGATCAAACTTGATGAAGGTAAAATAGCGGTCTAGTCTAATAATTGTTTAGAACGAAATATAATGTGATTACGAGTACACTGCATATTTAACTTAACCACAATATGAATGCTCGAAATAAACTGGTAATTTTATGCAGAGGTGGGATAAACTGTGACAGAGAAAGTGATAAGTGCGCGTTTGGGATGGTATGGACATGTGATAGTGAAGTTTACACTTGTCTTAGTATAATAACAAAATTGAGTTTTACTTAATACATACACTAGATTATGACCGAGCTTTGCTCGTTTTTTTTTTATAACGCCATCTTGTTGTGTCTTTAAAGCAGTGAGTTTCTCTCAATTAAGAAAAATAGTATCATTATTCGCCAATAGATGTCGGGAAGAGTCATATAGTTGATTATCAATAAAGTTGATTATTGAAAACACGAATAAAACAATATTTTCTGAAAATAAATCGTAGCTAGATCGATTTATTACCCCCGAAATCTCCTGTTTACTAAATTTTATGAAAATCGTTGGAGCCGTTTCCGAGATTCAGATTATATATAATATATACAAGAATTGCTCGTTTAAAGGTATAAGATAGGTGAAGAGCTCTTTATTTATTCTAAGTCCCGGGTCGTAACGATAATAAAACAATGAAGCCAAATGAAGTGGCGAATGTGACCGGTGAAAATAGTTCGTAAAAACATTCCTCGTACACTAATAGAAAAATTGATTGGCGTCCAAGATCGATCGAAGCAAGATCACATGACATGACGACTTACTTAGTCACGTATACAGTAGGGGGACAAAGTCGAGACACATTCCTGGGCACGATATCGATACTCGGCTTCGATATCGACGGGAAGTGCTCTGAGGAATTGTTTGAGATAATACCACCATATCGTTTTTAAAATCGCACCGCCCGCCACCGGAGTAGAGTTCATCCATACTACCTGGAGCCACTGCGTTCATCCACAGTGCGCTTCCAGAGATCTTTTTTGCCACGTACCATCCGGCTTTGGAATGAGCTCCCCTCCACGGTGTTTCCCGAGCGCTATGACATATCCTTCTTCAAACGAGGCTCTGCTCCTGGCATTGCTGAAGGCCATGGGCGACGGTAACCACTTACCATCAGGTGGACCATATGCTCGTATGCCTACAAGGGCAATAAAAAAAAAAAAACTCTGCTTGGATACTCCACACCCACCGAGTTGTGGTCTCACCGAACGCGAAGTATGACTGTACTGCTGGTGGTAGGACCTCTTGTAAGTCCGCACGGGTAGGTACCACCGCTCCGCCTATTTCTGCCGTGAAGCAGTAATACGTTTCGGATTGAAGGGTGGGGCAGCTGTTGTAACTATATTGAGACCTTAGAACTTATATCTCAAGGTACCTTTAAGGCGTATTTACGTTGTAGATGTCTATGAGCTCCAGTAACCACTTAACACCAGGTGGACTGTGAGCTCGTCCAACCATCTAAGCAATAAAAAAAACTCATTACGCAATTTATGAATGTCGTATTAATATGTCGTTGAGCAGCTGGATTTTTCAACAAAGGCATTTCAGTTTCTACGCCTTTTAATGTCTCCTGATTAAGATAAAATGTTAATTACAATAGCCTAATCATTTCATCTAGACTTGTCCCCAATTCTGGTTTAATTTTAACATTTTATTCAAACTTTCCGATATAACAAATACCGAATCCGTTTTAAAAAGAAAATGGGCCGAGATCGATTGTTTAGCCGTCGCATAAAACATTCAGTGACGCGAGACCGACTGAGGTCTTTCCCGAATTAACCTCGATGACATGAACGAAACCCAAAAGTTGGATAAAATACGAAATTACAATTACCAACAGCTAATAGGGTACTGTAATATATATATGTATAGAATCGGTGAGTTTCTTGTCAAAAGAGAAAGAATTTTAGCCCTTTTGCTCGGACAAGCATCAGCCTTTGCTAATACCTACCGATTTACACTCAATACTTATGTATTATTGGCTGGTATTATCTTGAACACGGTTAATACTTATGTATTATTGGCTGAAATGATTGGGCTTGCCCACGGTTAATCGAATGCCGCCGCCAATCTTGAAACATGAGAACAAAATCTCAATTACATTGTGGAATCAAGAGCTGGACGTAATGAATGTTCCGTCCTTTGCTATATATGGCTGCTTCATGCCAAAAATAGACAGGATGGTCCTATCTACCGGTATGGGCTTACGGTACACCCTACCAGAAATAAGAGTGTGGGATTCGAGTCCAGATGTCTGATTATTCAGCATATTTTCACTTCGAAGCCGTTATGCTTTCCGATTTGAAGGGAGTGAATCTGCAGATGCAGATATATAAGACGAACATAGTAAAATATTTAACAAAAAAAGAATACAGAGTTAAACGAAATAAAATGAGAAATAATCAATGTTGTCAAAGTAATTCACTATGATCAATATGATACATGACTAATGATCATATCTTGATAAAATTTAAATGGGACCACACGAGAGACAACGGCTTCCAAATGAAACGAGAATCAGCAAAATCGGCTCACCTCAGAAAAAACCGTTCTGAGACACACATAAAAACACTGACGAATTAAAAAACTCTCTGTTTTTTGAAGTCGGTTAAAAACGTGTTTGAACAAGTATCATGCTACATCATACTATAAAGTACCACATAAGCAGTGTATTTTGGATAATTAGTGGTAATAGATATTCAGAGCAAGCAATCCTTTTCGGTTGGAATGATGAAACAACTATTATTTCATTGCAAACTCGACTCCAAGGGTTTGCCTCAACGTGCGCGGCCAAGTTCAACATTACGGTATCTAAAAGCTCCGTTAGTCATTTAATATTACTTGATTATTGGGGAGCGCGTGCCAACTATAGCCAAAAGACAAGATGTTTCAAGTTAGGTCACTGGGTCACTGAGCTTCTCACGGATGACGTAGACATCGGAAGGGGACGCCGAGCCTTTGTCAATCACACAGTCTACACCCTCCAGGCGTGGATTCGTAAGGTTTAATGTTCCATTTTTTTAACTTTGATCACACACTACTGCAGAAAAAAAAAACCTAACGAATCGTTGGTACAGAGCAGCGGTCGGGGAACCGGGGTAAATTACCCCAAATGGGGTAAAATGAAAATTTGGGGGGTAAAAATGAAACTTTTGTGAGTAATATGTATATATTGAAGTGAAACTTCTTTAGAATCGTTAAATTTTTAGTTATTGTTTTCTTTTCAAAATTATCATGGGGGCTATAATATGAAAGATAGTAAAAAGAAGCGATTTCGTTTTTTTTGGTTCTTCACCATGGGGTAATATCAACTTACACAAAAATATTTTGGGGTAATAATTAAAAAAGTTCCCCGACCGCTGGTATAGAGAATCATTGGGGATGCCTATGCTGTACAGCAAGACGTTCAAGAAACCGGTGTCTAATAAGAATGTCTAATAAGAGGATTTTATTTAAGTTTTAATACCTACCCACCTTAGCTATTAAAATAAGATGGAAAATATCTAAAACATTTTTATAAATTGTTAATAAAGGCTATCTATATCTTTAATCTTTGTTAGTCTTAGGAGCTATTGCAACTACGCACGGACGGGTGGGTAGGTGAGATCACGGGGATCAGTTTGAGAGAAAAATATATGCGGTTTATTTAATCGGACATCTCAAACTCGATAGTAATAACGTTCAAAGATTTCGTTATAAACAAACAAACATAAATCCTCGTACCAAGTTGCTGGTTAATAAGGTAATCTTTATTATTAGACCACTTTATTAATTGATTGACATCAGAAACGTTAGAGGTTAACGAATAGCGTTGATATTATTTTTGCCTTTTCTCTACTTTCTTTTGACCTTTTTTTTTTTGTTGCTTAGATGGGTGGACGAGCTCACAGCCCACCTGGTGTTAAGTGGTTACTGGAGCCCATAGACATCTATAAGGTAAATGCGCCACCCACCTTGAGATATAAGTATAGTCACAACGGCATTACTGCTTCACGGCGGAAATAGGCAGGGTGGTAGTACCTACCCGTGCGGACTCCCAAAAGGTCCTACCACCACCAGACTGTGAAGTCTGGACCATATTTTTTAGATCGTATATTTATTCATAAAAAATCATTAAAATTAATTCTGATGGTAAAGATGATTGTAGAAATCTAAAATAAAACCATAATTTCGAAAATATCAAATTATCGATAACCAAGCCTGTAATGTTGACAAATGTACCACACTCACTCAACTTTCAGATGAACAATTGTTCCTAAACAAGTTAATTACAAAGCTGATTGAGGAAAATGTTTTCATTACAACGGCAAAGGGTTTGGATGGACCTAAAGTTTCTGTGCCGCAAGGCATTTGTGTTTACAAAATAACATTTCAAATTTAATTCACAGAAATGTCAGTTATAATTAATTACTCCACCAAAAATAGGTACTGAACCTTTACTGTAATAAAAAAAATTGGGTATAGTGAAAATATGTATAGCAAAAAAATATCTGTAAAAAACGATCTGTATCTTTGATGACTCTATTCCAAATCAACATTTTTATCTATCTACTTTGCTGTGTCTTTTTCTTAGGTCGAGCATTACGCAAAAACATATGAGAAATATCTATATATATGTAATGCTTTGAACTCAAAAGGTTAACACTCGTTATCCTCCGAAAAAAAAATGACTTACATTTTATTACATTATTAACACGGGGACAGGAGAATTCAGCTAAGAAAATTGATACAAGTACAAGTGCATTCAACATGGACCTTTCAGTTTCCATAAAGCCTTATTAATTGGCTTACCTCAAATCCGTTGTTCGTGTTGGTGTTGCCACACTCGGCAAACGTTGCGTCCTCTAGCTCGAATTCGTCCCACAGTTGACTCTAAAATGAAAAAAAAAAACAGTTGTACTTATAGCAAGAAAACTAAGCTATGTTGATTTGGTATTTTGCCTGCCAAATGTAAAATCAGTTTGTTCGTCTCCTTGTTTTTTACGGGGAACTTCTAAGAAATGAACCAACTCGATTTCTAGTATTAGATTTCAAATCGCAATGGGTGTCCAAGGACTTGTAGGAAGTACTAGTTTGAGTGTTTACGTAATTAGAAGAACTAGTGGTGCCCCGGTAGTCGAAATTCGACTTTAATTAATTAAAATTATAAGTTTGAACATTATTATGGTTCAATTGTCAAAGACTATTACACTTCTATTTAAAATCACAGATTTCGCCAAGAGTACACTTTAGACAAATATTAATAAAGATAAACAATATTTAATCTATTCTCAATTTGACCACAGACTATAAGCAGTAAGAAAAATTTTACAATAAACAAATAGTGTGCATACGTGTTTGTGTCAAATACATGGTGGTGTGTGTAATGTTTTTATTTATTTATTTAATGTATTTTTAATGCATAATTTAAAAAAATATTAAAATTCTGCACTCCTTCTCTATATTCTCTATATGTGTGGGAATTCATACTCCTCCGTCCGTGCAATTTTCGTTAAAAGGTGTACAAAATATTTGCTTCACGTATTAATATATGGATAAGTCAAATGACAGTTGTCGAAACGTCCCGTTTTATCTATTTCAATAATTTCAATTACAGAATTAGGAAGACCTATAGGGCTGATTGGATATTAAGAGCGTATTTATATTGCAAAAAAATAAGTTCTTTTTATTATTGCTTAGATGGATGGACGAGCTCACAGCCCACCTGATGTTAAGTGGTTACTGGAGCCCATAGACATCTACAACGTAAATGCGCCACCCACCTCGAGATATACGTTCTAAGGTCTCAGTATAGTTACAACGGCTACCCCACCCTTCGAACCGAACCGCATTACTGCTTCACGGCGGAAAGAGTCGGGGTGGTGGTACCTACCCGTGCGGACTCCCAAGAGGTCCTACCACCAGTGATTACGCAAATTATAATTTTACGGGTTTGATTTTTATTACACGATGTTATTCCTTCACCGTGGAAGTCAATCGTGAACATTTGTTGAGTACGTATTTCATTAGAAAAATTGGTACCCGCCTGCGGGATTCGAACATCGGTGCATCGCTTCATACGAATGCACCGGACGTCTTATCCTTTAAGCAACGACGACTTCAACAGTATTCGACTTCGTCTTCGACAGTATTCGAGTCATTTATATTATAAAATAAAACCTGAAATTGACTTTCCCAGATTTGTGTACGTTGTTAGGCATATCTGTCGCCAACAGAAAATTAAAAGTTCGTACCTTAACCAGGGCACAGTTTAATGTAATCAACTCCTCGAGGCTCTTTTAGACCTTTATTTGCACTGTTTTAAAATGAAAATAAAAAGTACCTTAACAGCGAAAGTACAGTTAAATTTCAAGAGGTCCTACTGGTGGTAGGACCTCTTGGGAGTCCGCGCGGGTAGGTACCACCACCCCGCCTATTTCTACCGTGAAGCAGTAATACGTTTCGGTTTGAAGGGTGGGGTAGCCGTTGTAACTATACTGAGATCTTAGAACTTATATCTCGAGGTGGGTGGCGCATTAACGTTGTAGATGTCTATGGGCTCCAGTAACCACTTAACACCAGGTGGGCTGTGAGCTCGTCCATACATTTAAGCAATAGGAAAAAAAAAAAAAAATGGGCGACAATTTGTTTGATAAAACCCCGTGATTTAGAAATTATGTTTCACAGAACAACAGTGCAAACAGATCATAACGATTTAAAAGCTTATGTAAGTTCTACATTAACATAAGAGATTTTGTTTCTTGAATCATATTAAACAATTTATAATTTCGTCGTTAATCGTTTGAAGCAACCACCCCAAGAATACCAATATTTATTTAGGCAATATACATAACAACTTTCCACACGAGTGTGATGTAACAAACAAAACGTGGCAAGGTAAGTTCTAATTATACGAGTAATATCTCTTTGTGGTTCTATCTCTCTTTTCTGACCTTTACACAGTTTCATTTTTTTTTATTTACCTGTTTCCAAGCATCGGGGTGCTGTTTCTGAAAAAAATTTTCATAATATTTGCTTTTTAGGTCAGACTACGAGACAGGAGCGGAAGTCACGACGAAGTGTTTGGGAACAAATTTTATTTTTTCTTCAGGTTAAAATTTAGAATACCTACAGCTGACGTTATCATTATGCTCAAAGTCAACTAGAATTTGAGCTGTAATAGCGCTATCTATTAATAACAATGGAGATTAATCAATGTGTACCATTAATGAGTAAGTAAAATACTATGACGCTAATCGAATGAAGAACTGTTACTAAGCTGTAAATTTTCATTGATGACATAAATTTCTCTTCCCTCTCTTTTATTTTCTCCAACCCGTGTCCACCCAATGCTGAATATCTGTTGCTCTCCACATGCATTCCGTTCCCTTCGGTCTCTTGCCTTTCCCTGTACCTAGCAATGAGATGGCCCATCGACCTTGACATATATTGAGAATACAGCAAACCCTTGATTTCTTGTTTATTCTTCTCAGGAGTGAAGCGGCGTTTGGAATCAGTGGTAAAGTCAGGCCAATTTAAGAGCTTCTGTAAAGTCCTACTTTCAAGAGTTTCAATCATTTTACACCATTTATTGACCGTAGGACATATTTTGAGCCTGCTTGTCATTACCAAAATGTTTGTTTCAGTCGCAGCCGTGCCTCCCGGTTTGATAATTCTTCAAACTAGATTATTGAGGCTTAGACCTCAAGTTGAGGTCGTTGCCGGTATTCAACCGTTATGTCCATCATAAGCATATATCAAATGCTAAGTTACTCTAGTGTCGGTCTAACCAAAAGTACTATCATAAACAAAAAGGTACGATTTTGAAATTGTAATCTTCACCCGCTCTCCATAACAACATGGACATCATGCTTGTTCCATCGTATTGACATTTTATGTTCAAGTTCTCGAGTATAGGAATTATGTCTGTTAAGAGTACAGTCCTTTTTTGTGCATTTAGAATACTTAATTGTCTCCAATAATGAAAATGTTTTATTAACTAAAATGATTCTTGACATTGACATCAAATAGATTTAAAACGGGACGTCTGGCAGATGTTAAATGTCAGAGCTGATAGATTTTAGCAGTAGAATTTAGAAATAACGAAAGCCATTAAAGAAATGTGCTGAATTTTCGGAACGAAGTTCCATAGGGTACGATGCGGAGGGGTACCCTAACCGGGAAAAAACGTCCGTAACGTAAGATTTTTATTATTTATGTATAGTCTTAGTATGATGGCTATACAGTGTCTAATGTATAGTCTACGTGATGACGGTTATTATTATTATTATTCATAAAAATAGCTGTTTCTTTGTATATTATTATAATATATTTTTTATAAATCATTGTGAATAAAATAAAGTTGTTAGCTTTGTAAAGTAGTTTTTATTATCAATAAAAAAATCATAATAAAAATGTATACCCGAATAATTATTTTCTTTATACCTCGAATAGAACTTAAAATTAATATTTTTATAATAAGAAACTTCGGTTCCTATGCGGTGTCCCATGACACCACACATCTTTTTTTTTAATGAGTGATTACTGATGGCCCAGATGCCTTTCCAGTTTCACCAGGAGAAACCTGCTGTAAAATAAAGCCACACGCAGTACACGACTCACCCAGCGAAGTAACGCAGTGTCTAGTACACGCACGCACACATGCACGGTGTCGAGAGCGGTGGCGTGGAAGAGAAGCGACAGCCTGATAGAGTGACATGCGTTTGCAATCACAGGCTTACGGTTCGATTTTCCTGACAAGGCACGCCAATAGATGATTCTATAAACATCTATGTGGATAGGAAAATGAACGAATGATCTTTAAAGCATTCTCGTTTTTGTTGTCTCTTTAGGCAGACGAGATCGCGGTCCATTTAGTGGTGAATGGTTACCGTCACTCAATGACGTCAGCTCGTCAGCGAGTCTAGATGGTTTTTTTTTTATTGCCTAGATGTGTGTGTAAATGCGCCACATACCTTGAGATATAAGTTCTAAGTAATAAGTTCCGTTGTAACTATACTGAGAAGTATAGTTACAACGGCTGCCCTACCCTTCAAACCGAAACGCATTACTGCTTCACTTCAGAAATAGGCGGGGCGGTGGTACCTACCCGTGCGGACTCACAAGAGGTCCTACCATGGATGAACTCCCTCTGAGTAACTTTAAATAATACTAATATATAAATCTACAGTGGTTTTTACGGATGTTCCGTTATAACTACTGAACCATGCATCCGGTTGACTTGAAACTTGGTATCCATGTAGAAAATACATGTACTTAATGGATAGGCTAATATTTATACGAATGTTGGACTCCCTACACTAGTTGCGGCGGCATTAATGATGAGAATCTTTTGAGAAATAATAATGTTAATTTTAAATGCCCAGCGAAGCGGACGGGTACAGCTAGTCGGGTATAAGATTAGTTACAATCTGCTCTTCGAACTGAAACGTACCATTTATGTATAGACGGCCTAGAGTCTCGACAGACCGAAACTTTCGCAAAGAATCTATACTGATTGATTGGTATCGGTTCGGATGTTACAACTCCAATTTCCAGTGTCTGCATTATCAAGCTAGTGAAATGAGGTCACGTCGGAGAAGCGAGTTGCGAGTGACATATGGCTTCATACAAAGTAGTCGTAAATCTAATTATTTAGTAGGTATAGTAAGTAACAAGGCTTGAATAGTTCAAAGTTGATGCTCAAATTTTTTTTCCCTGTTTAATTTACGTTTAGTAATTTTTATATTACACTAGCTGACCCGGCAGACTTCGTAGTGCCTCAATCGATAAATAAAAGACCTAAACTTTTGTATAAAATGAATTTATAACAAACAAAAAGAATCCGTCCGACAGGGGACACATCAAAGTAAAAACAAAATTGCTATTTTTATTTAATTCTGTACATTTTCATATTTATCTACCTTTAAACCTCCTCTGGACTTCCACAAATAATTGAAGATCAAAATTAGCCAAATCAATCCAGCCGTTCTCGAGTTTTAGCGAGACTAACAAACAGCAATACATTTTTATATATACCTATATAGAAGATAGAAGATTTTATATCACTTTTACTGGTGGTAGGACCTCTTGTGAGTCCGCGCGGGTAGGTACCACTACCCCGCCTATTTCTGCCGTTAAGCAGTAATGCGTTTCGGTTTGAAGGGTGGGGCAGCCGTTGTAACTATACTGAGACCTTAGAACTCATATCTCAAGGTGGGTGGCGCATTTACGTTGTAAATGTTTATGGGCTCCAGTAACCATTTAACACCAGGGCTGTGAGCTCGTCCACTCATCTAAGCAATAGAAAAAAAATTTAGAAAAAAATACCCATCATATTAAAGGATTTATTACATAATCTACCAATCTTCTTCTTGCACTTTTCCAAACCATATAAAGTCGACGTAGCCTGTACTCTTTCTTATCATCTTGCATAGGCACTCAGCATGAGTTTTAACACCGGCCGCTTGCCTTTCCAACTCTCCTTGGGTTATACCTACAATAGTATTTCCATTCCAATGTGCCATAGGAAGGGCCTTTTTATTTCTTCTTTTGGTGTATCTTTTACTTTATCCATTTTTGGTTACGCGATATGCATTATATTATTACAAATATAGAGGTCCCAAACGATGGTCGGATCAAACAGCGGAGGAACTAAAAATACCTATCAGCGACGCACTCAACCAAACTACAGAACGGGATCGATGGAGACAGCTAGTTGACGGAATCAAACGGAGTCACGATCCTCCACAATGAGGGACCGATTGAAGGGAGACCACAAACATTTACACTAAAATTTAAATTGTAAAATACCAAAAGATAAATAATGCCAAATTTATTGCATTATATTTTTTTAATCTATCCAGCTTTTTACAATATAACCTAGACTGCCGAAGGGATTGGCGTCACACATCCAATCCTAACGGATCGGGGTTTACAGACCGACGGTCTATAAGCCAAATGTATTATTGTTTGACATTCAAGTAGCTATAATGTATTGCTAATAGTACACCACAATATTCCTGCTATATACCAGCCCACTGAGTTTCTCGCCGGATCTTCTCAGTGGGTCGCGTTTCCGATCCGGTGGTAGATTCTGCGAAGCACGACTCTTGCTAGGGTTCGTGTTAGCAACATCGTCAGGTTTGAGCCCCGTGAGCTCACCTACTATCCCGGTGACGCTGACATGGTCGCTTAGGTATTAAAAAAACCTGATAAATCTTTATCATTTCCAGAATTTCTGTAAATCAAACGGTTGTCTGTAAGACCGCCTATTGTACAAATGTATCTACTTGTTCACTGTTTTTTAATGTAAATTGTGTTTTGGTGTGCAATAAAGTGTATCTATCCTCTCTCTCTATCTCTCTTTAAGTGGATCGTTACTTCAGCGAGATACATAAGAAAAACATAAACCTAGCTACGTGATGCGGGCCAAACAGTAACTCGCGAAATAAATCTTACGCGTTTCCATCGTTTCATATCGGAGTATAACATATTATGAAGCCCTTTTTATTTTCTTTACCTGAAACGCGAATGTCATAAGAATGAGGTAATAAATATTTTTCAATAGAATATGAGTGGAATTCTCCGATCAGGTTGTGGGAGGCTTAAGCGACGAAAGGAAAGATCTTCCACCGAGCGGGTGATATTGCTCGGTAGATCGACGGTCCGAATGTTGTTGTTCGAACTTGTATATATGCAAGCTTATCTTGAAAATGTCGTAAGCGAGATTCAGGCATCTGTCAAATGTCCTGTATTGTATGATGGCTACCCGCCACAAGATACACAAAAGATAAGCCGAATGCAAAGCCAACTGTAAAGTATCAACGCTATTTCAAAAACAAACGAAAAACAGTATTACGAGGTTTTTTTATACTTCAGAAAATTGAGCTACCATTAATGTTTTGAATAGTAGACCTTGATTTCGAAATATTTATTCACATTCGAAATATATTCAATATTTTTTATGATAACATCAAAACTGAGTCATGAAGTCGTTGCGGCCTAAAGCATAATACGTCCGGAGCATTCGTATCCGACGTGAAGTTGGCGCTGTTTGCCGACGACAGCGCCTACTTCTCGTCCTCTAATTTCCCCTCTGCGGCCATTTCGAGGATGCAGAGGCTGTTGGACCTACTGCCCCAGTGGCTGGACCGATGGAGGGTCGCGGTCAACGTGGGGAAGACCGCGGCTATCCTCTTCGGTCCGGTCCGCACAAGAGCCGTCCCAGGACAGCTCAGTCTCCGTGGAGTCAATGTCGAGTTTAGGCCCAGTGTCCGATACCTGGGAGTCAATATCGACCGGAGTTTGAGGATGACCGCCCACGCCAAGTCGGCGTTGGCGGCCGCCCGCTATGCGAGGTTTCTCCTCCGGCCGGTGTTGGCCTCCAGGTTGCCGACCAGGACTAGACTCGGCATTTACAAGACGTATGTTCGTTCCCGTATCACGTACGCAGCTGCGGCCTGGTATCACCTCATCCCGCAGATCATGCGGGTGAAGTTACAGGCCCAGCAGAATCTGGCTCTTCGCACGATAGTCGGAGCAGGGCGTTACGTCAGAAATGACGTAATCGCCCGGGATCTAGATGTGGAGTCGCTCGAGGAGTTCATCCGGAGGCTAGCTCGTAATATGTACGAGCGGGCTGACGGTGGACCCCACGAGCATCTCCACAATATAGCTCCCTTGCACGCCAGACCACCTGATGGTCAGGCGCTACCAAGGGAGCTACTGGAACCCCCGGCTATGGTAAGATAGTCGGCTTAACCGGAGTGATATGGGAGTGCTCATAATGAGTGCCCCCATGGGACTGAGCTGTCCACACTCTTCATCTCCCCCCACACTGTTGGGGTGCCCCCCTATGGGGACCCATTTCTACCGCCCGTTTGGGTGGACCACTCCCCCTTAAGGGGAGTGATTTACGTCGGTCCCTCCCCGCAACGGTCTTCCCCTTCTGGGGAGCCCTTAGCGGGTGAGCGCCAAACTAGTGCCGCGGCTCCCCCTCTGACTTGTAGAGGTGGGGCCGCGGCATGGGGCCGGTGGCGGGCCCCACGGTTGCTGACTGTTGTCCCTGTATTGTATATAGTAGTTGTAATTAGGTTAGTTAGTTTAGTAGTTTTGTAGATAGTAGTAAGAAAAAAAAAAAAAAAAAAAAAAAAAAAAAAAAAAAAAAAAAAAAAAAAAAAAAAAAAAAAAACCGTAGGAAGCAGACGACAGCAGCCGGCGCCGGGGAGACTCCTCCACGGGCATCACTCCAACCATGACAACAAGCCCATCGTATTATATATAAGTATTTATTATTTTGTCGATGTGAGTGCGCCGAGCGCGCATACGAACAGCCCCCCTAATCCCGTCTTGCAACACTTCACCCCTGCCCTGTGTGGCAGGGAGCTTCGTTCCGGGCAGTGGGGTTTGCCCCGAGGCCCGTTCCGTGCCCCCGAAAGGGGGTACGACGACCCTTCTTGTCTTGTCTTGCATTCGTATCTTGCGATGTACCGGTGTTCGAATCCCACAGGCAGGTACAATTTTTTCTAATGAAATACGTACCTAACAGATGTTAACGATTGTCTTCCACGGTGAAGGGATAACACCGAATAATAAAAATCAAATCCGCGAAATTATAATTTGCGTAATTACTGGTGGTAGGACCTCTTTTGAGACCGCACGGGTCATCACCACTCTGGTTATTTCTGCCGTGAAGCAGTAATGCGTTTCGGTTTTTGCCGAAGTACTGTTAAAACGGAGATCTTAGAACTCATATCTCAAGTTGGGTGGCGGCATTTACGTTGCAGATGTCTATGGTCTGCGACAACTACTTAACATCATGTGGGCCGTGAGCTGGTCCTCCCACCGAAGGAAAAAAAAAGATATGTGGTGTCGTGGGACACCGGATAGGAACGAAGTTCCTTATTATAAAAATATTAATTTTAAGTTCTATTCAAGGTATAAAGAAAATAGAATAAATCTTACGTTACGGACGTTTTTTCCCGGTTAGGGTACCCCCCTGCATCGTCCCATAAGGAACTTCGTTCCAAAAACCGTTACATGATGTGTGTTCAACTAAACAGCAAGCTACAACAAGCCTCAATTAGCCGACGACAATTTCTGCTTGCTATAGAAATTAAAACAAAGTCCATCGCTTGCTCGTTGCCAACGATTAAAAAGGCTCACTGGATCGAATTTAATTTTTATTGGGGTCTCGGTATACTGGTGGTGTAATCGCGATGGTTAAGGGCAACCGTTATTCCGTGCACGTAGCGCGTAGGCGGAAGGTCGCGTTATTTGGCCTTGGCATTGGAAGGAGTGTGTCACAACCTTGCAGCGTGGCCGAGCAGGGAAGGGTTGTGGTGTAAGTCAAACGAGTGTAGCGATTTTGTTCGAACGTGCCTTAATTACAGGTAACCCTTCTGTAACACGATATTTTATAACACGATTCCACGATAACACGCAAAACAAAGTCCCCAAACTCCTCTTATAGCACGGTACTTCTACAAAAAGATAACGAGATTTTTGTTTAAAATTATATAGAAAATTACATTAAGCTTACTATGTCGACATAAGATATAGGAATAACCTAAATTAAAAAAACTTCAGAGGTGTCAAGGGACACCCGGATGGAACGAAGTTCCTTTCGATTGATTAGTGAAGGAATTGTAATTTTTTTTTAAAGTTATAATAATAAATTACGGCATTATGAAGAAGAAAAAAACAATACTATGAACTAAATTACTATTGTTGAAACCACGGAATAGATAAATAAGGTTGGAATGGTAATGTAGGCGGGGCAAGCGTGCCACTGTTATGATAGAACAAACATAACTCGACCGATTCTTTCATTCACCGCGTTTAGTGCGCTTCGGACTACTTGGCGAACAGATCTCCGCTTTATAGTGCCGTGTTGTGCAATTATAACTTGTAAAACAAAAAATCAGACCTCAAGTATAGAGCGAGGAGGTATATCTTTCGATCGGTATGTCGAAATTACCATTTAATTACAATATTATTTGTCTAAAACATAAAAATATACTGAGCATTATGAAATTCCAAACATTAACAATATTATTGCAGCAAGTTATAAATAGCATACATTGCGTGATGTGTACTCGCCCAATGAACGCAATGACCAAGTCAGCTTCCAATGTACTACATGCATTGCGTTCTCTACACTCCAATCTTTGAAATTTCGGCCTTTGCCCTGATTGGCCGTGCAGTTTGTCGATAGTGAGGTGACCATGTGGTAAAATCATCGACAGAATTCTCGACTATATTTACATTTGACATGGATAATTTTTGCATTATTTTATATTTAATTAATGATACCTAGTATATTCTTAGTGAGACGTATTTTGAGTAAAATAAATATGTATTATTATTATTGAATTATTATCATTGAATTAAAGTGAAGGTATAATATAAAGGGACATGTAGACCTCTAATTTACGGGTATTTACTATATTGTCTAAGACGTATTAAAATCTAAGTAAAATGCTATTTGACTTATGCAGTAAATTAAAAATTTTAGGTTTCCTAAAGAACCTAACGCCAGGGAACAATGGATTGACGTGACAGGTAGAGGAAACTGGAGACAAAGACGAGTACTATTTGCACATACATTTTTATTGCCTTTTTGCGTGTGTGAGTGTGTATGCCTACGGGTGTTTTGTGCTAGTTTGCGAACGAATATCTGTCCTGAGATTTATGTGTGGGTGTTTTTGTTGTGTGCGAAATACTTGTAATCACAGTGTGTGTATGTGTAGAAATTAAAATAGTGGGGATGAAGCGGCGACACTGGTTCTAATACAAAATTAGAGCAAAGGCCTTTCCAACCTTATTTATCTATTCCGTGGTTGAAACGCTATCTCGAGAAACTGTACTCATTACGCGGACCAATCGGATACGAGCAATGTCACGCGATAAGCGCCTACACGTTGATTAGTCAGAATGACGGATCTAAAAAGTGTCGTGACAACTTTTCGTAAGAATTTTTTCCGTCTAGCCCCCTTTCACAAAGCGCGATAAGGAACTTCGTTCCAAAAAAAAATATAATATATGTTGCGTGATTGCCTGATGATATGGCGTCTTATGAGCCATGTCAGCCAGGGATATATGTACCACAATTATGTCTATTCCTACCGTGAAAAAGTAACGGGTTTCGGTTTGAATGGTGGGGCATCGGTGTGCTTAATGCGAGTTTTTTTTAACGTTCTCGATAGAGTAAAAGTTAACTAAATTTTGTATGCAATTGGAAATTGCGCCAAACGTACGCAAACGTTCCAACTCGATACAAATATGAGAAACAATTCTGGAATATAATTTTACAAGGCGTTCCTAATTCCGCGGACGTAGATAATTTTTTCTGAAGGGTCGCTTCCTTTCCCTACTTACCACAGACGACATATTCCACGCTTATTTTAACAACAAACAAAACATGCGGACCCTTGATTCTATAGCCGAAATTCACAATAATATTATCCCTTCTTCAATTCTTGCGGAATTCGAACGTGACAACCTAACCTTGTTTTGCGGAGTTCCGAAATACGATATCGCTGTAAAACCATTACGATAGGTTTTTTTTTTTTTTTTTATTGCTTAGATGGTTGGACGAGCTCACGGCCCACCTCGTAAGTGGTTACTGGAGCCCATAGACATCTATAACGTAAATTCGGCCACTCACCTCGAGACATGAGTTCTAGGTTCTCACTTTCAAGAGTACAACGACTACCCCGCCTTTTAAACCGAAACGCATTTCCGCTTCACGGCAGAAATAGGCAGGGTGGTGGTAGCTACCCGCGCGGACTCACAAGATGCCCTACCACCAGTAATTACACAAATTGCGTAAGCGGAAAATAATGCATATTCCACTGTATTGTTCTGATTAACAGCAGACTTCACAGCTCATGAGTGCGATGCTTAATTCTTTTTACTGTCTGTTGATAGAGATTTGGGCGACAATTCCAATCTTATCGATTTTTTCATTTTTCCCCTATCCTTTACCCTGATCGCATGTGTTTCAGCGCACTATTACCGTGCATCACATTATTTAGAACAGGAATTCCCAAACAAATTTTGGGCAAGAGACCCCATTTCCAAAATAAACTGACACCTCAGACCCCAAAAGCTAAATTGCTTTAGAATTCGTATTTCAACTTTTTTTACGTATTGATACAATATACTTGACAATTTTAAAGGTTTTCGATTGGTTAGGTCATATTGAAACCTTTTTTTTTTTTTTAATATAGGAATTTGGCTCCAACGCCTTTGGCATTGATTTTTCCAATGTCACAGTATGCACAAAAATGACAGGCGATTAGAGAGAAAAAAAAGTTACTAAATACAGATAAATTTGATCAGTTTTTCCATACGCGAATCTGTGAAATTATGAAAAGCACAAACAAATATATGTTAGGCTAACTACTTTAAAGGTAAATATTATTAGCAGATAAAAATTTACATAGAATATTTACATGTTTAGAATAGACTAAAATTAATAAAGATTTAATATTAATAGGCCGGGGGATGTCAACTTTACAAAATAAATACACATAAAATTCAGTAGATATCAATATATAAGTGTGTATTATTATTAATTACCCTTGATACAAATTACGTAGAAATACTTAAGTAGGTAATTATTAAAAAAAATATTAAAATAGCAAAGTAAACATATAAATAATAATATTCTATATTAAATTCTGATTATAGGCCTCCCCCAAGCCGCGTTACAAAGATCGGTCCTGCGCTGCTCTGCCCCTGGGATTGCTGAAGTCCACGAGCGACGGTAACTACTCACTATCAGGTGGGCCGTACGCTCGTTTGCCTACCCAGACAATAAAAAAGAAAAAAAACTCAATAAGTCATCGGTCCATTTTAGGGAAGGCCTATGTCCTGCAGTGGACGTCTGTGGGCTGATAAAATAGAAAAAAAAATTAAAATGTCATCGGAACTTATAGTTAAAGACGACGTAAGTGTCACTTGAAATCTTTAGACATAAGATTCAATTTTCAGTAATAGGAATAGGAAAAGGTAATGGGAAAGTGAATAGATAGATATCGTCTGTGATGAGATAAACATCGTATCTTGTTCCAAATCAATGACACCGGAAAGCTTTTTTGACCTTTAAAAATAACCTATTGCGGTACGAAAGCCTGTGATCGTACACGCGTGTTCTAAGTCAAAAAGTAATTTAAAAACATCAAAAATCTTGTTAGCTTTCACCGAAGCTCGGTCCGCAAACTTGGAATATTGCTTATCGAAAATTCAGGGCCCCGAGTAAACATGAGAAAACCACGTCCACGCAAACATACATCGATGGAGAGTGGCGCGGACTTAGGGAGTGTTTAGGGCAAATATGGCGATTAATTCTTTTTTTTCTTTTTTTTTTTTGCAGACAATGGAGGCAGGCGAGCGTGCAGCCCATCTCATTTTGAGTGACAGCCTAATGCCAGGGACATAGTCGGCCCGATCTCTGCCACAAAGGGCTTTTTTACGAGTCTCGTTAAAACGAGGACAACTTTCTTTCAGCGTACATTTCAATTTGCACAGACGAACCAAAATGTCTGTTCCTATTTAGCTTCATATCCAAACTTGTCTACCTACAGTATAATTTTAACGGATTACGAATGTTTCCCTCAATACTCGTAAAAATAACTGTACAAAATTCCCTGACTACGTCACTGTACAAACCGATGTTTGTACTAAGCGAGTGTGGTTGTACATACACATATTGGCGTTCTTTCCTTCATAGTTTGCGCTCAGATTTCACGAATAAGGCCGAAAACGATACGGAATTTACCTGTAAAGGAATGGACATAGTAAATTTGAACGATGTGTTTATATGCTTTCGGGCCAAGGTAATCGATTTTGTTTCTTGATATTTTTGGGGCGAGTCCGTATATTTTGTGACTTTGTCTCGATTATATAATAATACTAGCCGTACTCAGCCGCTTCGCTGCGCATTTGAAATTAGCATTATTATTTATTGTCATTATTATTAGAAAACTTAGTATCCGAGCTTGAAACCAATAGAGCATTCTCCTTACTCGTGGAACCAAATCGCTCACAGGTCACCTAAATAATCCATTCAAATTTAATTTCATCGTATCTTGTCAATTGTCCAGTCCCGTATTGAATGCGCGGGAGAGGCGCTCTGAAAACCTACCGATATCCAGATAAGCTATAAAATGTCATATTTTGTATAAACCTTTAAATGATAGTGGGTGGTAAATAATTAACAATTTACAAATTATTTTCAGGTGGTGCTAAGTGGTTAAATTCGAAATTATTTTCATTTATTTCCTAAGCTTATCATACTGATGGTTTTGGTTACTGTCCAGGAATTGAACAAAATCATATAATGATATTTTTATGCTTTTATTATGTACTTTGCTTTTTACAATTTTATATTATTCGATTCACATTAAGTCTGCGACTTCTTGCTTATGTTGGTGTTGCGCACGCGTCTGTGTCGCGTCTGTCTGTCTTCACGTTTTGTTCCGGGTCTCCCCGCACTCCGCTTCCGCGTGCCCCCCACGTTTAGGTATCGTCGCCGACAGTTACTTTTACTTATCGAACACAGATAAAAGCGCTCACGATTTGTCTATATTTAAACGATTTATCGAATCTACATGTCGTCGAGAATGCTGTAGTTGAGATCAGGGCTCGAGTGATATCAAGTGATCGCTACAACTCTTGAATATTACAAAGGAAATGCGTCATCCAACTTCATATTTGAGATCGAAGTCTGCATTGTTACAATTAATGTAGAAACCGTTGAATCCAGATGAAAGACGCGGTAAGATGGCTGGTAACAAAGGCGAGTGTAATTCTATTTTTTTTATTGCTTAGATGGGTAGACGAGCTCACAGCCCACCTGGTGTTAAGTGGTTACTGGAGGCCATAGACATCTACCATGTAAATGCGCCACTCACCTTGAGATATAAGTTCTAAGGTCTCAGTATAGTTACAACGGCTGCCCCACCCTTCAAACCGAAACGCATTACTGCTTCACGGCAGAAATAGGCAGGGTGGTGGTACCTACCCGCGTGGACTCACAAGAGGCACTACCACCAGTAAAAACAGCAAAATAGCAGTACAAGAGGTACAGTTTTTATTTTCAGTTAGCGCACCGACGAAGATGGTTACGCTGTAAGTCCTAAATTCGGATCTGTCTGAAGTGGACATATGAAGTATCTAAATTTTTAAATACCTACCTCTTAAAATTTCACGCTGTTCACGCCGTCAATTTAATATAGTAATTGTAAGAGTAAATTGTGACTCTTACAATGACAATTTTAAATTCACTAACGATCTCTATCGATCTATTAATTTAACAGTGTTAAGTGCATGATGCCATCCACGCAACCGACCGAAGTTGGCTCAAGTTGACGCAAGATAGTCCAAAAGACAGTTAGTTATTCAGAGAGGCAATGACGAGGAAGAACTGTTTAGTCGCAGAAACTAACTGTCAATTCATCTGCCGTCTACGAAATCTCATCATCTATATATTAATACGTGAAGCAAAAACTTTGTACCCTTTTTACGAAAACTGCACGGACGGAGGAGTATGAAATTTCCCACACTTATCTATACTTATACTTATACTTATACTTATACTTATACTTATACTTATACTTATACTTATACTTATATACTTATAATATTATAAAGAGGAAAGATTTGTTTGTTTGTTTGTTTCGAATAGGCTCCGAAACTACTGGACCGATTTGAAAAATTCTTTTTCCATTAGAAGCCGACATAGTTCCTGATGAACATAGGCTACTTTTTTTTATTTTTTTTTATTTATTTTTTTTGGTTTCATGTGTGTTTTAATGTTTCCGAAGCGAAGCGAGGGCGGGTCGCTAGTAGAGAATATAGAGATGGAGTGCAGAACGCTATTATTTTTTTAAATCGTCCATAAAAATAGATTAAATCAATAAAAAAAAACATTATACACACTACCATACATTTGACACACACACGCATGCCATACCATTTGTTTAATGTCAAACTTTTCTTATTGCTTATAGTCTATGGTCATATTGAGAATAGATTAAATATGGTTTGTCTTTATTAACATTGGTCTAAAGTGTAGGTAGTCTTGGCGAAATCTTTGATTATAGAGGTTTGATAGTCTTTGACAATAGATTCATAATAATGTACAAACTTATAATTTCAATTAATTAATAAAATCGAATTTCGACTACCGGTGGATCACTGGTAATTTATTAATACTAGAGCTCCCGCAGTAGTTGAAATTCGACTATAATTAATTGGAATTGTAAGTTTGTACACTATTATGATTGTATTTTATACTTCTATAATCACAAATTTCGCCAAGACTATAAAAAATATTAACAAAGACAAACAATATTTAATCTATTCCCAATTTGACAACAGACGTCAAGAACAAAAGTTTGACAATAAATAGTATGCATGCGTGTGTGCGTCAAATACATGGTATGTAGGGTGTGTAATGTTTTCTTTATTGATTTAATGTATCTTTTATGCATTATTTTTAAAAAATATTAGCATTGTGCACTTCTTCTCTATATTCTCTATAAGTGTGGGAAATTTCATACTCCTCCGTCCGCGCAATTTTCGTAAAAAGGGATACAAAGTTTTTGCTTCACGTATTAATATATAGATGGGAAGGAAACGAACAGCCACATGCATATTATAAATTCGTTGAAACGTTCCACAGTTTTATTGTGAGCGAAGCAAATATTAAACATCCGTCTAAAGGTCGACGTAAACGGATTTCCTTGCACGTCGATTATTTTTATACGTATTTTTAAACCGTTCGCGTTTTTATACATTACCGGTGTAAAGTGAATCAGTTTTGTCGGTGACACTGCTCTTTAACTAGACTTAAAAAAAAATAGATAATGTTCTTAATATGACTGTTATTTTTTTATGTGTCAGCAGAACTTTTTTCTAGGTGAACCGATTCTGATGATTCTTTTATTTGAAATCTGCTTCTCACGTGAACTATTTATCAAGATATGACCGATAGTTTTTGGGTTATTCTTATAATGCATATATTTAATCTAACATTGATGATATTTTCATTTAACTATATGTCGATGTAAATTGTATAAAAATGAACTATACGAATCGCAAATCATTTTTAAATTGTGTACAATACATATCGACGCTTGAAAGGCAAACGTGACTAAGCGACAATGCGTAAACTTTACAGTAGACTAATTTAAAGTTGAAATAACTGAAAAAAATTATATTTTAACGAATCTAGCTGTAGGATTGAAATGATTTTAATAGACCTAGAAATATATTTTTTTTGCGCATCGAATATGGTTATTTATGTAGGTACAAAGCAGTTATTGTCGCATACCCCGGTCACCGTCCTCGTCGAACCCGTCGCTTGCGACGAACGGCTCGACGAGCGAATTAACCCCTAGACACAGCCCACTGAGTTTCTCGCCGGATCTTCTCAGTGGGTCGCGTTTCCGATCCGGTGGTAGATTCTGCGAAGCACTACTCTTGCTAGGGTCAGTGTTAGCAACTCTCCGGTTTGAGCCCCGTGAGCTCGCCTACACACGTTAGGGTGAAGCTGAAATAGCCTCTCAAGGCGATCAGCATAGGTAGGAAAAAAAAAAAAAAAAAAAAAGTCGCATAGTCACGTTTGCCTTTCAGGCGTCGATATGTATTGTATTTTAGTAGAAAAAATCTCAACAAGAAATAGTTTTGTGTTGAAGTTTTTTTGTTGTTGTAATATTTATATTATTTTTCCTGAAGCCGGAATCGACAGATGATTTACAAAGATCTGATTAACATGTTGGTATGTTGATTGTGTAATAAGTACCATCGCCAGAACTTATAAGGATAAGAGAGTAGGGGTTGTGAACTTAGCTATAGATGGATTGATGGCGCAGTATTAACAAGAGCTTGAGGAGACCAAGGTCATCTTCTGATTAAAAGTTGGTCAGATTAAATATCATTAAGATACTAAACACTAAGCATTGTAACATCACTATAACCACTTAATCACTTAACCCGGTGGGCGTTATGGCTCAAATGTTTACGATCTTAATGGCAAAAAGTACGTACATCCATTTTGTATAAAAAATACGAGATAAATGACAATTCAGTTATAATATTAAGTTCGTAATTGTGATACACAAAGGACCAACTCCGAAGTAGCGACTTTATATAAAAATGCGAACAGAGAAATTCTCTTTGACAATAAATAACTTTAACAAAGTGTTTACGGACGGAAAATATGTAGCTTACTGAAAGGATTTTTTGTGCGGTTTTTTTTACTTATATTTTAAAAATTTTATCGTCGAAGCATAAATATTTCAAGTGGAAGCAGGAGGAACCAGCCCACTGAGTTTCTCGCCGGATCTTCTCAGCGGGTCGCGTTTCCGATCCGGTGGTAGATTCTGCGAAGCACTGCTCTTGCTAGGGCCAGTGTTAGCGGTTTGAGCCCCGGGAGCTCACCTACATGTTAGGGCGAAGCTGAAATAGCCTCTTAAGGCTATTAGCATAGGTAGGAAAAAAAAAAGCAGGAACGGTGATACAGGACGGAAAGGTATTTCTACCAGGGCACTATACAACGCTGTATAAATCTGGACTTACCCGACCTATGCGAATCTAAAAACGAAAATATTTCAAAATGTGGTCCCGAAGTGGCCGTTCGAGCCTCTCATAAATTTACATAACACCCTAATTCGGGCTTCAGACGGGTACACATTGGGTAAATAAACATTTCAATTCTTAAAAAATCGTTTTAGGAGATTTTCGTTTTTTGTCACATATTTCTTGCTGCTAAGCTTTTAACTGTGCAAACCTTCAGTTAACAGGATTTCGATTTTACTGGCTTCAGATGAGCATATCACAAACCATTGACCCAACAATGTGAAAGCCGTCGCTAATGTTTAAAATGTGAGACCATAATTTCCATTACGAATATACCACGATCCTAACTATACTAGAATTTCTTGGTTCAATAAAAACCGGACGTACGACACATGAAGTACATTCAAGTCCTGAACCTAAAATGATCTAAGGCAAATTTTCTCACTGGGGCCAGGGATAGAACTACACGCTACATTCAAGTCCTGAACCTAAAATGATCTAAGGCAAAGTTTCTGACTGTGGCCAGGGATAGAACTACACGCTACAGTGGTCGACAACTAGACACTACACGATTTGATTTGATTTGATTTGATTAGAGGCCTTCAGCTTTAGCACTAGGAGCAGGCTTAGGGACCCCGGTAACCGTACTTGTCGAACTCGGAAAAGAGTTTGACGTGCAACGTAACCTAAACATCAGCCCTAAAATTCCTAAATATCAGATAAATTCCACCTCTCCTGGTTGAGCCTTGGCTCGCCCACCTGCCCTGGTGAAACCGGAGAGGCCTTCGGGCCACCAGTAATAACTCAAATATAAAAAAAGGCTTACTTGTACATGCAAAGGAATTTTTTTCACTCATATACGATCGCTATTCTTAGGTAGGTATGCCTTTGGCGTATCGACATACCCCAATAGATGTTACAATTGACTGTGGTGACATTTAAAGTATTGTGCGGGTAGATACTGTGAGTTATTCTCCTTAAATATGATATCCATACTTTAAATTATTATTATTATAAATGCATTTTGTTTCTTACGCTTTGGCGTCTTTACTAGGCAACCGGTGATGATGAATTTTTTTCATAAATATTGTTCGTGTACAGAAAAGAACAAGAGATAGTTTTCGTGGAGCAATAACAGGTCTTAAACAAAGGCTTTAAAGATTATTTTATAATGAAAACACGTGTACAATGAAACATACTGGAATGCGTAATTGTTTAAACAGAGCAATGTTACCAACCGGTCCAAGTTCGCAACAGATCAATGACCAAGAGGTCATAAGTCAAGATGCTTATTAGTACAAGTTCTTCTATAGTTATTTATCAAAACGAATTTCCCTATATAGTTAATATAAGGGTGCAGACATTGCATGTACACTTACATCATTGCCTAGCTTTTCATAAATTAGTGCCTGTGTGACATTCAAAGAACCAAAGGTGTACTTTTTAGATCAAATCATGACTTGAAAGGCGTAATAGCACCAAATTCCATTTCCAAAAATCAATCGTGTAGGTACTTTTTAAACCAAAGAATGACATGAAAGAGAATTTGGTGCTATTAACGAAATTTTCTTTTCAAAAAAAATTATTTCCATTAGACCTAAATTCAAGTCTTAATGTTTCGGTTTTGTTATAAGCGCCAACCTATGCTAAGTACTTGTCGTAACATAGCCACTTTTTTCCTTCGCTCCACCACATTGCGGGGTATTATAGGTGACATTATAATAATCTCGTCATTTATCAAGCGACCCTGGCTTACATTTGGATGGTTTGTGTTAAGTCGCGAGAGCTTCGGTCTGGCTTAGACGCGAATTCCGGGATGCGACATTAAACAGGAACTTTGCACGAATTTGTTCTGTTTTTTTTTTAACAAACTAGCTTTTTGCTACATCATCATCATCATCTTAGTCCTTACAGCCCAGGGTGAGCCTTAGCCTGGTCAAGTATGTCTCTCCAGACTGCTCTGTTCAGGGCTTTCTCCTGCCAGTTCCTGACACCGATAACTTTGAGGTCGCGCTCTACGCCATCCAACCATCGGAGCTTTTTGCTTCTCTCTACGCATCATAATATGTCCATACCACGCTAACCGCCCACTCTTTAATTTGTTAATTACTGCCTTACTTAAGAAAATAAGTCACATTTTCCATGCCGTACTTAGGAAAATTGACTGGCTAATTTATTTATTTTGCTATGTAATCTGCAGTGAGCATTAGTATCAGCTGAGCATCTGAGCCATAAATAAAAAAGCTATAACCAGATGCGCTTTGAGATGTGAGAGCAGCTTTCATCATTAGGTCATTTTATTTTAGTCATTCATTACAACTTCGTATACAGCACATAACAATAGAGTTAAGAATAAATATGTAATCAAGAATCTCCTTAGGGAGAAGATATTGCTTGGAAGGATGACTTTAAGAAATATAATAGCAGAAGCTAGATTTGACAATGGCCGCGTATCAGTGTAGGATAATGTGATTAGGAAAGTGTCTCTGTGAAAGGTCTTCATTGTTTCATTGCTTTCAGTAAACATTGACTACCACAAAATTTTATGGTGTACAAAATAAAGTGATCTAAATAATTTTCATCCCTTTGTTTTTTCGCTGTACCGGGCTTATTACTACTTTAAGGTATACAGATTTCCGAACATTTCAATAACAAACTTGAAGTAAAGTAATTAAACTGCGGACGCACTCGTAAACTTCGAACAGTGACGCTTAAATTGATTTATTAGAACGAAATCCTCAACTACAAACCTACTTATCAAGTGCTAAGTGTATGGCCAGTAGACGGGAGGTGGAAAATCTGAACCGCCAGACACTAGAGCACGAGCTATGTATATAATGTGATGATTTCAACCGTTATTATACATCATAACATGATATTCTAAAAAGTCTGGTTTTTTTTACTCATACTGACACTGATATTCAAGGTTCGTTTGGCTTTAAGTAGACACCATTATTGTCACAACTACGAACCGACCCATCTTAAGGCGCGAGGAAGAATGAGATCTCAATGTAGGGTATAGGTCCGGTTTGTTTTACTCTTACTAAGCCGGAACCGCTTTGAGGCACAAACGAAGGTACATGTTACCTACTAGTGTGAGTTCACGACAGACTATGGACCGATGATAGAAGTACACAAAGCCAGATAGATTAAATGTAAGCTTCTTAAATTTTTAAAGCGTGTATTAATTTCCGTTATCATCGCAGCTAGTTTAGTGGCCCATGGTCACGGTCATGACGAACGAAATAAATTGGCGAGTTCCGAACCGATGTTTGACTGGTACCTATTTCGTTTCGTAAAGAAAAAATGCCTTTCATCCGGAAATTGGTTTACGGTATGTATATATATATATATATAGGAGAACGGGGTGGCTTCAGTTTGTTTACAAATCGTATGAAGTCATCAATACTCAATTTATCCGATGATTTGCAAGCGAATTAAATTGTCCCTTAGAAATAAGGTGACACTGTACAAAACTTGCATACGTCCGGTCCTACCTATGCAAGTAACCTATGCAAGTGTACTGTTCACTCACGCGGCCCTCACTAATTTGAAATCCTTTCTAATAATACATCCACGTTTTTGCAGGATAGCCGCCGGAGCCCCATGATTCATCCGAGACGTGGAACTCCACGACGTTATGGACCTAGAGTCCATCAGTAAGTATCTACAGTCGGCATCAGTGCGCCATTTCGAGAAAGCGGCACGACACGAGAGCTCTCTCATCGTGACCGCCGGTATCTTCATTCCCGATCCTGCGGACCAAATGGTAAACAGTCGACGTCGCCCAAAACACGTCATTTCGGATCCTCCTGATCCACTAACAGTGCTTTTAGGTACCCCAAGCACCGTTCACCGTTCTCGTTGAACCCGTTGCTTGCGACGAAGAGTTCGGTGAATAAATTAACCCACAGACATATCCCACTGAGTTTCTCGCCGGATCTTCTCAGCGGGTCGCGTTTCCGATCCGGTAATAGATTCTGCGAAGCACGGCTCTTGCTAGGGTTCGTGTTAGCAACAATGTCAGGTTCGAGCCCCGTGAGCTCACCTACTAGTTGAGGTTACGCTGAAATAGTTTCTCAAGACCGTCAGCTAAGGTAGGAAAACAAAAATCAAGTTCACTTCGTTCCAGAAAGCACTTCATTACACTCGTTACGCAGATCCCAGAATATCAGACAGGGAATCTTATTTTTTTAATTGCACTTGTAGACAGACGAGCATACGGCCCACATGGTGAGTGGTAACCGTCGCCCGTGGCCTTCAGCAATGCCATGGCAAAGCCAAGTAAATTGATAAAATAAAGTGATGATTATGAGAACAGGCAAAGCTACGTTCCGCTAAAATAATTCTGCTATAAATATTCTCATACGAAAGTCAATTTAACATAAAACAGTGAAGCAGTTAAGTCGTTCTGTATGTACTCGTACATACACACATTGATTTACAAGCAATGAAATGATATTCATTACGACACAAAACTTAGATGAAACGACGCCCCATAAAAAGGAAAGTTGAACGAACTCCGTGCAATTCGATAAACACATTAAATATTGAGTATCTCGCTCTGTATTCGCGAGACGTAAACTTAATCAAAAATATGTATATTTTCAGTTTTATCTTTTTTTTATTGCCCTTGTAGGCAGACGAGCGTACGGCCCACCTGATGGTGAGTGGTTACCGTCGCTCATGGACTTCAGCAATGCCAGGGGCAGAGCCAAGCCGCTGCCTACCGCTAAAGCCTTATCTAGCCTTATCTAACGCTCTTTTTTTTTAATGCTTAGATGGGTGGACGAGCTCACAGCCCACCTGGTGTTAAGTGGTTACTGGAGCCCATAGACATCTACAACGTAAATGCGCCACCCACCTTGAGATATAAGTTCTAACGGTCTCAGTATAGTTACAACGGCTGCCCCAGCCTTTAAACCGAAACGCATTACTGCTTCACGGCAGAAATAGGCAGGGTGGTGGTACCTACCCGCGCGGACTCACAAGAGGTCCTACCACCAGTAAAGTGGAAGTTGAACCTCACTAAAAACTCATGCTGCTCACAGCCGGCGCCCTGCCGCGGACCGGGCCGGCGCCCAGTCGGGGTTATTGAGACGGCGGGTTAGGGTTGAGGTAGAGCATATTACATCCATTCCGCCGTCCCACTCTTGCTAATGTTAGCAACGTCCTTAGGTTAGAGCCCCGTGAGATTACCTACTCGCTCGGTGAATCTAGGCACGACCCTTCGAAGTCTCTAGAATAGCTAGAAAAAAAAAACTAATGTGTCACATTTTAAATCGAAAATCGTAACCCCAGCCTCGATTTTATTTATCCGATGACCAAATTATTTTCTGTTCGAAATATAATTTGTACTGAGCACTGCAAGGAAGAAACATTCGTATTTGGGCAGCATGCCAAAACACGGGAGACATCGGGCTACACCTGGACACGACCCATACAGCGATCGATACAATGAGTTTTGTTCGCAAACAATATTCATAATAATGCTATGCCGGTAAGAGTAACGCCATCTATCGCCGAATAGTCGAACGAATATCGAAGGATCTAGTAGCACCTAAAAAGCTCGAGAAGTACAACGCCATCTCTTGTCAGATAGCGAAAACACACAATACTAGAGACGTGTGGAATATTCTCGATAATTCTAGGGATGTGGTATCAGCTATAAAAGCGTTGCAGAGATGGCACACAGTCATTTCGTAATAGGAACTACTCGAAGCTAAACAGCGAACGAATCAGCTGAAGCGAAGCGGTCTTCCGAGCACTTCCGAACACAAAATTCTCACTTCTTAGTGAACTGAGAATTTTAAAGTGTTTGTGAGGTGTCAATAGTGTTCTAAGTGTTGAATACAGTTTTACTTCGGTGGAATTTTATTTATCCGCGAACCCCAGCGCGTGTCTAGTACATGAAAATCGCTCACATGCACTTTCTGGTAACAGCCACTACCAGTGTTGCGCAAGGCTAGTGCATAGAAACCACCAGTATGCATTTTCTGGTCAACAACCGCCGCCTGACACGAGGCGCACTGTCAGCACAACGTGAATGGCCTACGTGACCAGCAATGAGGACATCGCTTCATATATAAGAGACAGCACTCTTGGATCTTGGTTCGATCAAGACACACCAGCCTAGGTTAACTTAGTTCAAATTCAAATTCAAAATCACTTATTTCAACTTGGATGTCATCAAAAACACACTTGTTGAATGTCAAAATGTAAAAGAAAATGTTAACTCTACCATAAGTATACTTAAAATTGTAATTCTTATAATTAATTCGCGTAACAATAATAATAGTAATAAAGCCCGTTTATTTCCAATCCATAATAATATCGTTGTTACATGCGATTTAATATATACGAGAGAAGAATTTCTTTCATTTTCTTTTACTCTCGCTATCGTTACTTTCTTCTGTACCATTGATCGGAACCCTTTCTCGGGTAAAAGCCTTCTCCAGCATCTTCCAAGCCACTTTGTCCATGGCTTTCTTTTTCCAATCGCTTCCTGCTATCGCTTTTATATCTTCTATCCACCTTTTTCCAGGGGCGTACAATGCTCACGTATTAACATCCATTTCTATTTATCGGTACACAGTTATAAGTGTTCACCGAATTGCCTAAACACATGAATACTGCCGGCTACTTTGAGACATTAAAAACCAGTTCTATGTATTTTTAACCATAGATTTCAGTGTCGACTTTTTTTTGAAAGCGAGGTAAATATAAACTTAATTT
Source organism: Bombyx mori (assembly GCF_030269925.1). Taxonomy (NCBI): domain Eukaryota; kingdom Metazoa; phylum Arthropoda; class Insecta; order Lepidoptera; family Bombycidae; genus Bombyx; species Bombyx mori. The sequence continues at coordinate 15,975,777 of NC_085121.1, forward strand.
AAATTAGAAATGACGGCGGATCATTGTCGTAGAAAAACAGCATATCAAATCTAATCAAGAGTATATATGTATAATACACGACACCACGTTATGATGGCAACTTCCACCTTGACCCGAGGGTTTTGATAACTTCAAGGACCTTCCGTTTTCCGTCTAGAAACCTTTACTTATCTACCAGGGTATTATATGTATATATATGACGGATTCAGCTGATTCCATAGTGTGTTTAAAATGATGACTCAGCGTCACTGACGCCATTTTCTTCATCACTTTTCCAATGAATTCCATTTATTCCATTTCAAGTGTACAACGATTACAACAGAGAGCTCCGCCTCGTTCGGCTGCTCGAGTAGAAATGTTTTGAGCTTTTTTTTCCTACCTAAGCTAATGGTCTTGAGAAACCACATCAGCGTAACCTTAACAAGTAGGTGAGCTTATGGGGCGTGTGTTTTGTGCGACAATAGTCACTCGTATTCATAGTGAAAAGTGGGGGTAGCTTAAACATGAATTCTCTTGATTACCATCTTAAGCAGCTGCTGAAATGCGTGACCTTAAAGAAACATTTAACTATGTTTGGTTCACTAAATAGTGACGTTGCGCCGACATATATAAATTATACGAAGTCGTCGTGGCCTAAGAGATAAGACGTCCGGTGCATTCTCGTTGAGCGATGCACCTGTGTTCGAATCCGAGGCGGGTACCAATTTTTCTAATGAATTACGTACTCAACAAATGTTCACGATTGACTTCCACGGTGAAGGAATAACATCGTGTAATAAAAGTGAAACCCGCAAAAATTTTAATTTGCGTAATTACTGGTGGTAGGACCTCTTGTGAGTCCGCGCGGGTAGGTACCACCGCCCTGCCTATTTCAGCCGTGAAGCAGTAATGCGTTTCGGTTTGAAGGGTGGGGCAGCCGTGTAACTATACTGAGATCTTAGAACTTATATCTCACGGTGGGTGGCGCATTTACGTCGTAGATGTCCATGGGCTCCAGTATCCATTTAGCATCAGGTGGGCTGTGAGGTCATCCACCCATCTAAGCAACAAAAAAAAAAAGTACTATCCATAAATAGTCGGTTCGCTTTTAACATTCGAAAACCGATTATAAAATAACATCATTCACTATAAAACTAAACATCTAAATCTGAAAGGTCGCATTCTCTCATTTATAACAAGACAACAAAAAACTATAGGGCTAATGGAAATGGAGTCGATATTATCGCGAAAAACACACTGTCATAGATCTTAAAACGTAAAATTCACAACGTAACATTAAATTACAAGTTGAATGCTCTTATGACATGTTTACCTATCGTCGGTTCATTTCTAAAATACATTAGTGATAAGTGTAACAACGCTAGAAGCACGTATTGAGTCAGAATTAATCTACTTATATAGGTATACTAATATTATAAAGAGGAAAGATTTGTTTGTTTGTATTTTTTTTTTTTTTTTTTTTTTTTTTTTTTTTTTTTTTTTTTTTTTTTTATGATTGAAAGTTTACTGGTGGCCCGAAGGCCTTTCCAGTTTCACCAGGACAGGTGGGCGAGCAAAGGCTCAGCCAAGAGGGGTGGGATTTGCTAACAACTGCCCGAGCGCCTCCGAAGGAGACCTAACAACTCAAGAGCAATTGTTTCGCGAATGAATCTACTACCGGATCGGAATCGCGACCCGCTGAGAAGATCCGGCGAGAAACTCAGCGGGCTGATGCATGGGTTAGGTTGCACGTCGACCTCTTTGTCGAGTTCGACGAGTACGGTTACCGGGGTCCCTAAGCCTGCCCCTAGTATTAGAGCTGAAGGCATCTAATGCAAAGGTTATTGGATCTGATGGATCCGTAAGGACGTGTCTAGGGCGTCGACGGTGACTGGCTCCTGCATGATCAGGATTCGGGGAGTAGTCAGCGGCGGCAACGATAAGGCGATTATCATGACGCATAGCCTTATCGAAGTATCGTTCCGACGCTGACTTCATGTATTTCCGAATTGATTCGAGGCCCAGGTCGTCGTGTTCCTCACGAACCACGGAGCCCCGACAGCTAACCTGCAAAAGCGGGATTGTAGGGATTGGAGGGTGTCTATGTGTGTGCGGGCCGCGTGAGCGAACACCACACTCGCGTAAGTCATGACGGGCCTTATGCAAGTTTTGTAAAGTGTCACCTTGTTCCGAAGGGACATTTTACTCCGCTTACAGATCATGGGGTAGAGTCTACCGAGAATAAACGCGGCACGGTCACGGACTGATTTTATATGCGGGCGGAATGTCATCGATGCATCCAGGGTAACGCCCAGGTACTTGACCTTCCTGGCCCAGGGTATGGGTTGTCTAAAGAGAGTAATCGGGGGTGTGAGATTCCTCCTCCTAATCCGGGAGGAAATCCGTGTGGAGCTTCCCCTCTGAAATAGCACCGCAGTACTTTTCGCTGGGTTGATGTCTATGCGCCATTTTCGGAACCACTGTCCTAGGGCTAGGGCTGCGCTCTGAAGCTTCTTCGCGATTAGGGACTTATTTCTACTAGAATAGTAAACAGTCGTGTCGTCGGCGAATAAAGCTAGTTTGTTTGTATTGAATAGGCTCCGAAACTACTGAACCGATTTGAAAAATTCTTTCATTGTTTGGAAGTTACGCTATTCCCGAGTGACATAGTCTATAATATTTTTGAAAAAAATTAGGGACCCTTAATAAAACTCCAATAATGTAACCCTAGGTGTAAAAAAATACCTAAAATATTCTTTACGTCGCGTGCCCTGCCAAAACTATTGATGATAGAATAAAATAATGTACTACGACTTTGTAGAACACATTATTATTTACAAAAAGTGTCGGGACAGCATATGTCTAACTATTATCGTTATGCCGCAATAAGTGTACCTTTGTTTAAAAAAATAAAACAACGTCAAATATCGTTGAAATTTTTGTTATAGACCCGAGCGGAGCCGGAGCGGGCCGCTAGTTTGAAAATATTTTACTATAGCGGAATAAATACACTATAGGATCGGATCGGGTCGGCAACACTGGCGATGCTATTTCTGGAAACGAAATACACTAAAAATAGTCTATGCAACATCGTATCGGATAGTGATTACGCCAATGCGATTGACACTTGACCTTATCAAGGAAGGCGACATTGATTTCACTTGTGGTAGGAACTCTTGTGAGTCCGCACGGGTAAGTACAACCACCCCGCCTATTTCTGCCGTGAAGCAGTAATGCGTTTCGGTTTGAAGGGCGGGGCAGCCGTTGTAACTATACTTGAGAGCTTCGAATTTATATCTCAAGGTGGGTGGTGCATTTACGTTGTAGATGTCTATGGGCTCCAGTAATCACTTAACACCAGGTGGGCTGTGAGCTCGCCCACCCATGCAATAAAAAAATCATTTTTTTCTGTGTAACACAAATAATATAATAAAAAAATATATCCTAATATTACTTCTAGATAATATATTCACTTAATGTGAATACGTAACCTAACCTTATCGTGTGGTTAATGGACATCAGAAATGCCAGCCAAGCCATTCTTCGCGAAGATTCTCCTCAGGTTCTTGACTACAGGAATGCGAGTTAATTCCAAGTTTATGGTAAAAATTAATGATCTCTACAAGACGAACTTCGTATGCTGTTCTTCGCTCCTCGTGGCAGATGTTGCGATAAAAAGACGATTTGGAGTTCATTCCAAGGGCGCTGTGAAAGGTAATAGCGAGATTGATCACACAATGATTAGCAGCATTCTCTATTTTATTGGAGTTTACTCCTTTAGAATCGATTTACATATATAGGCCCGGGGTATGAAAATTATGGGGACCAAAATCGTACTAGCATGTCACACGAAATGCGTTATGCGTAACGCGCGGCCGCGTTATTGCAGGTGACGCCGGGCTGCTGCGCCGGCAGTCCGCCACAAAGCCTCGTACTGATCGCGCGTTTCTCTCATTATTGTATTTTCATATATTTGTTAGTCGTTTGTTTTGTGTCTCGTTAATTTGTTAATAATCTGTAGTGTATCGTGTTGTCGTAATATAGAACTATTTCTCGTATTGTTTCGTTTAATTTTTTATATCCAGTAAACTCCAGTCGTGCGTCGGAGCGGACACACACACTTTTTTTTTTTATTGCTTAAGTGGGTGTACTATCTACGGCCCATCTGGTGTTCAGTGGTTACCGGAGCCTATAGACATCTATAATGTAAATGCCGTCACCTACCTTGAGATATGAGTTCTTTGGTCCCAGTTTTTACAGTACACCGGCTGCCCCACCCTTCAAACCGAAAAGCATTAGTGCTTCACGGCAGAAATAGGCGGGGTGGTGGTACCTACTCGTGCGGACTCACAACACGTTCTACCACCAGTACAGCGATCACCAACTGGCATTAATTGGTCATACTGGAAGCCGCACGGGTTAGGTGCCACCATCGTTTTTTAACTGCGAAGCAATCAAATATTCCGGTTCTGAAGTTGCGACAGCCGCTATAGTCGGAAGAGAACATTCATTTAGTTAAATATCTTCATCTTCCGGTAACCACTTAATACTAGATTCACTATACAAATTGTTATTTATATATATAAAAATGAATTGCTGTTCGTTAGTCTCGCTAAAACTTGAGAACGGCCGGACCGATTTGGCTAGTTTTGGTCTTGAATTATTTGTATTAGTCCAGAGAAGGTTTAAAAGGTAGATGAATTTGAAAATGCTTGGAATTAAATAAAAATGACAATTTTGTTTTCCCTTTGATGTGTCCCCCGTCGGACAGATTCCTTTTGTTTGTTTTAAGTTTATTTTATACATAAGTTTAGGTATTTTATTTACCGTTTGAGGCACTACGAAGTCTGCCGGGTCAGCTAGTTATATATATTTAAGCTTCACGTATTAAAAACTTTTTCAACCAGATGTATCAACAACCAGATATAATAAAAGTATAATAATGCACAGATTTTCCGGAGCCCTTTATAACCCGTTAAATTTTGTTTAATAACGATAAAACCCTTTGTACATAGTTTGGCGCATAGTTTGCGGTCGAGCGCATTGCAGTTAAAATGTTTCGGCTCCAGTTAAACTTTCACGGAAACCAATCAACTAATAATTTCCGTGAACGTATTACGTTAAAAGCTCACTTTGAAAGCTTTGTGGTCGTTCATTAGCTATTTGCGCAATTAACGTTTCCATCTAGAGCTTATTGTGAAATGTCATGCCTAAATATTAATTAGTTGTGCTACAAAATTATTATTGATAATGAAATTAATTTGATTGGAATTAATACGTTTAATACGTTTTTTATCGGAAAAAATATACTGTTAGCTTAAGGAGCATATGTGGGATTGTAAACTTTTTATAAATTTTTTTTATTGCTTAGATGGGTGTACGAACTGGTGGTAAGTGGTTACTGGAGCCCATAGAAATCTACGATGTAGATGCCACCACTCATCTGAGACATGAGTTCTAAGGTCTCAGTATAGCTACAACGGCTACCCCGCCCTTCAGGCCGAAAAGAATTACTGCTTCACGGCAGAAATAGGAAGGGTGCTGGTACCTACCCATGCGGACTCATAAGAGATCCTACAACCAGTAAAGAGTTTTGTTTTGTGATTGTTAAGAACCAATTGAATCACTTAATATATCTAGCCTCATCCAGCGCAGTTCTAGTGGAAACGGTTCAGCGGAGCTAGGTTTTTGTAGATGCAAAACAAGGGGAAAAAGTGTGCTAGGGACGCATACAACCGAAAAAAAACACTCTAGGACTACTATACTAGGTGTTTGTCAGAGGTACATGCACCGAAAAATCCTTCATATTCCTTAAGCTTAACTACACAAAAAAATTACAACTTTTCAAATAGAGCATTTCAATTTATGTTAATCTGAACTAATCTACAAAAATCTCTGGGGTTTATAAGTAATTTTTTAGTTACTTTATAACTTGTGGTTCAATAATTTTTGGTTACAAAAAGCAGCCTGTACTTTTTATATAAAAATCTAAATGGGAAAGTTTGGAGGTTCGGTATCCAACTACGCAAAGATGGCGGATGGTTGAGAAATCGTACAGATTTAATTTACGGTCTTGATTGATGCCTATTACAGTTTGTATCGTGTCAAACAGCATGACCCGGATAATGCGGGTTTTGTCTGTTGTATTAAGAGCCCGGCAGTGTATTCTCTAGTTCGTGATAAATCGACTAATAGTTCATGAGACACTGAGTAACACAAGAAACCTCTCAATACGCTGTGTCATCAGTAAAGTTGCCCCTATAGAATATAACAGAGGCATCTATAGTATAGAAGCTGTCACGCCATATTTTTTCCATTTCGTTGCCGGTCAACTGAAGAATATGTAACTCTAAAAATAAATCAAATTATTTTTATTGCATTGATGTATCTCTTAATCGTATTTATTATTACCATACTGCTATAGTTATAGTGCTCTCCGTTGAATTTGCCAGAATTAGGTATATTATTAGTTGTTACATTATTTGTTATAATATCATAAACAGGTCATACTATGTTGTCAAGAAAATCGACATCATATTGTTACGCCGGTAAGAGTAGCGCCATCTATCTCCGAATAGTCGAACGAATATCGAAGGATCTAGTAGCATCTAGAACGCTCGAGAAGTACAACGCCATCTATTGTCAGACAACGGGAACACAATACTTGACTTGGGTTGAATATTCTCGATAATTCTAGGGATGTGGTATCGGCTATAAAAGCGTTGCAGAGATGGCATGCAGTCAATTAGTAATCGGAACTACTCGAAGCGAAACAGCGAACGGATCGCCTGAAGCAAAGCGGAAGAAGCGAATTGAGAATTTTAAAGTGTTTGTGAAGTGTTTTAAGTGTTCTAAGTGATAAATACATTTTTAAGTTGTACTTTGGTGGAACATTTATTTATCCCGAATCCTAGCGCGCAACAATATTTTGTAGCTGTATCGAAGAACAGTTCGGAATTTCTGTATCGAAAATGGAAAACTCAGCACAAAGCTCAGTCAATAGTGTAGTATACATTCTTTTGTACACCACCAAACGTGCCTTTTGAACAAAACTTCGTTTATCCGGATTTATTTAACAATTTATGTTGCGTCAAAGGAAACCGTGACCGGGCGGGTAAGTTTTTTGTATGGAATATCCGGTTCTCCCAGTTCGATACGTATTGAAGGATTTTCAAGTCGTAACGGAAGAAAGTTTGTTGTATTTGTTTCATGTTAACTTTTCCTATGGCTTATTGATATAATGGGAAAAGGTTTAATAAAATAAGGCCAATAGAATAAAAGAAATAATAAAATGACACAAAAAATTCGACTGTACAGTCTTTAGTCTTTTAATACAAGCCTATTAATGCTAAAAAGCGAAAATAAATTATATCCTATCCTATTGATTAGTTAGGTGGACGAGTTCACAGCCCACCTGGTGTTAAGTGGTTACTGGAGCCCATAGACATCTACAACGTAAATGCGCCACCCACCTTGAGATATAAGTTCTAAATTCTCAAGTACAATTACAACGGCTGCCCCAATATTCAAACCGAAACGCATTACTGATTCACGGCAGAAATAGGTGGGGTGGTGGTACCTACCCGCGCGGACTCACAAGAAGTCCTACCACCAGTAAAAATCTTCATATATATGATCGCAAACATTTATTACGATGAGCATTATGTTCGTTCTACGAATGCGTCACGCGCGCGCGTTACGTAACGCTGACGTCACAGCTGTGTGCACCATTCGCGCTTCGTTTCCTGCTACACACGAATCGAATTAGGGAAGCGGACCGGAACTTTATAAGCTCGCTGCCGTACGAAGCCGGGAAAACGATTCACGTACGCCAGTTTAACGTTTTACGGGATACGTAATTCTCGATTCACGATTGCCCGTGACGAGCTAACGTTTTATTTCATTTTACAACACGAACTAGTTCATAGTAGGTTTTCTTCTTTGTCTAACGCTAAATTTGTCTATTGTAAATTGATTGTCACAATAAAAACGAGGGAAATTAACTCCACCTCAATTTTTTTTAGTTATTTTATTATTTATTTAGTACGGATACAATACACATACAAGCTAAAATGATATACAAAAAAACGGTGCGCGTTCAACTTGGTGAACTTGAATGAAGTGAAACTTCTTTTTCGATGTGTGTAGTATTGTGGTTTTCTTCACTTTTCATCCATAAATGAGATTTATTTTGTAACGCTGTGTATAAGAAATTCGATATCTTCAACATCTATATTATATATATTTTTTAAATACTTTATTAAAATATTGGACGCTGCTCGTTGCTAGCGCTCGCGCTGGCCTGTAGCAGATATACTACGCGCATGCGTTCGAGTGCCACGCATTCACTCTCGCTCTATTTCTTTCTATTCCATGGTAGCGTTAAACATTTAACGCATCCTTGTTAGAAGTCGCATGAGAAGTTTAACTTCAAAAACAACAACAAGTAAAAAAGGAAAAATCGGGCTTGCAACATAAGCCATGTGCGCACGACTAAACAAGACAAACGTGCTGAGTTTGTACAAAATGCTTTATATAATGCAATAAGCAATTACATTACTTAATCTACTTCTTCTTGAAGGGTGGGGCAGCTGTTGTACTGTACTGAGACCTTAGAACTCATATCTCAAGCTGGGTGGCGGCATTTACGTTGTAGATGTCCATGGGCTCCAGTAACCACTTAACACCAGGTGGTCTGTAAGCTCGTTCACCCATCTAAGCAATAAAAAAAAGCGACCTGCGAAATAAATTAGTTCCAGCGACACTGGCATGAGTTTAATTAGTTTTTTTTTTTTGGGAAATCATTCATTAAAAATGGCATTCCGTATTTTAACATGGCTACATACAAGCGACACCCTTATTGCATCGCACAAACAAATTAATCCGTTTTAATGACCGGCGTTAAATTTAGTTCCTATCGTTATATTCTCAATTTAACGTTTAGTTCCTATCGTTATATTCTCAATTTAACGTTTATCAAACATACAAACAGATCGTAAAGCCGAGTTTTATGTGTTCGTGACGTAATGTTTACACCTACATAGATAGATACATACATACATACATTTATATATACTAGAGGTCCCGCAGTAGTCGAAATTCGACTATAATTAATTGGAATTGTAAGTTTGTACACTATTAAGATTGTATTTTATACTTCTATAATCACAAATTTCGCCAAGACTACACTATAAAAAATATTAACAAACAATATTTAATCTATTCTCAATTTGACCACAGACGTGAAGAACAACAGTTTGACAATAAATAGTATGCATGCGTGTGTGCGTCAAATACATGGTATGTAGTGTGTGTAATGTTTTCTTTATTGATTTAATGTATCTTTTATGCATTATTTTAAAAAATTATTAGCATTGTGCACTTCTTCTCTATATTCTCTATAAGTGTGGAAAATTTCATACTCCTCCGTCCGCGCAATTTTCGTAAAAAGGGATACAAAGTTTTTGCTTCACGTATTAATATATAGATGTACGTACATATTCGAAGAAAATATTGTACATACGTTAGAATGATATTAAATTTGATGCACACAAAGGTATCAGCATGCGCTTAGCTCGTACAAGCTCTTAAATAATCAGCAAAAAACGCGCTTCAGACATCCCGAAATCAAGGCGGAATAATCAAACCCGCATAATTATAGTTTGAGTAATTACTGGTGGTAGGACGTCTTGTGAGTCCACGCTGGTAGGTACCACCACCCTCCCTGTTTCTGCCGTGAATCAGTAATGAGTTTCGGTTTGAAGAGTGGGGCAGCCGTTGTACTTTAAAAACTGAGATCTTAGAACTTATATCTCAAGGTAGGTGGCGTCATTTACGTTGTAGATGTCCATGGGCTCCGGTAACCACTTTTTTTTATTTTTTTTATTGCCCTTGTAGGCAGACGAGCATACGGCCCACCTGATGGTGAGTGGTTACCGTCGCCCTTAGACTTCAGCATAGCCAGGGGCAGAGCCAAGCCGCTGCCTACCACTTAATACCAGGTGGCTCCTGAACTCGTCCACTCATCTAAGCAACTAAAAAAGAAATATGGCTACCAGTGACAATTTATATGACACTAACGAATCTGACAGATGTTATCATGTAGATACGTCATAAACGTTTTTTATAAAAAAAAAACATTAAAATGCCTTTGGCTGTGGACCGAATTATGAATCTAAGCCATTTTCGAATCCAATTGAACACACACAAAAGATTCCATCAAAGCCGCTAAGTCACACACAAACACAAGCACAGAAGTATGTATTATAAATACATATAAACATATAAAGAAATTCTTTAATATGAATTTTACTGCGCCCGCGCTTTTGGTATTGAAACTGTTGGTTATTTGTACAGCTAAATGTTCAGAGCAATATGGACCTTGTGGTGCTTATAACTTGTTATATATTATAAGCGATGTGTGAATGTAGATATTTAAAACTACTCCATGGACATTTGATTTTTTTGCTAACTACCGTCTAATTACTCTTTTCCGTCCGCGAGCACCCAAGCTAATCGACAGGAAATAATAAAAAAGAAAATAAACACAATATTGTACTAAAAAAGTAATTTTAATTCTGTCTAAAACATAAAAAAAGCTGCATATCATACTTGTCTTTTTATTGAATATACGGAATATCTACTACGTAAAATGTGCTTATATTATTATACTAGCTGACCCGGCAGACTTCATCATCATCATCATCATCATCATCAGCCTTTATCTACCCACTGCTGGACATAGACCTTCCCCAATGCCTTCCACATAATGCGGTCCTCCGCCTTACTCCGGCAGACTTCGTAGTGCCTCAATCGATAGATAAAAGATCTAAATTTTTGCATAAAATAAACATAAAACAAACAAAAGGAATCCGTCCGACTGGGGACACATCAAAGGAAAAACAGAATTGTTATTTTTATTTAATTCCGAGAATTTTCATATTTATCTACCTTTTAAACATTCTCTGGACTTCGACATATTCTTCAAGACCAAAATTAACGAAATCGATCCAGCCGTTCTCGAGTTTTTGCGAGACTAACGAACAGCAATTCATTTTTATATATATATACAGTCAAAATCCGTTATAACGACATCGAAGGGACTGCTCATATTCAGTCGTAAAAACCGATAGTCGTAACAACCGGTGATGTTTAATGTGTATCGTGCAAGTACAAACAAATCGATAGGAAATTATTGGAAAAATATATCTACATAATACGCGATTTTTCTTCAATTTTAATTTGTTTTCTTTTTCTTTGCGACATTTTGAAAGTTTCACGAATAACTCCACAAAGTTTTGGTGCGTCTTGTGTATAGATAAGTAACAAACTAACTGAAGAGATGAAGAATCGGGCTTTGACTCTACTGCATGCACGTGTTTTGTTTCTAAGAATTAGAAAAGACCCTACACTAAACTAAATCCTATTGTTTTCTTTCCTGATTTTAATAGCCATTGAAGACAAATGTGGATACCTATTCAAATTGTTTACAATACAGCTTAGCCGGTCGTTCTAACAGATCTAATTCTCCGAAATATTAGTTAAATGTGGTCGTTTTATGAGGTATGTCGTTATTACCAATGTCGTATAAAGCAATGTGTTTAATAAGGCGGTCATATAGCATTCAGCCGGGACCTTTGTTCTAGGTTATTATAAACGGCATGTTGTTCTAAACGATGTCGCAGTAAACGGTTTTGACTGTAGTTAGATAGACAGAAGATAGATAACCAGCTCTTAATAGCGGCTTCACGCCCGTGGTCAGGGCAAAATATCAGTGTTGTTTCCCATGGGAATAAGATCTTTTTTCGGGAAAACTTAGCTTGTGTCACACTCCCGACCTAATACTATGACTTTCACATGTCAATCCATTGCTTAGTTTTGAAAGTATTACGAAATCACGTAACTTTTTCTAAAGATAAGAAACATTCAAATGGGAATGAGATGTTTTTTGAGTTAAAGGCTAACCTATGTCACTCGTTGGACCTACATCAGATATCTACAAATACAAGAGACGCCAAGAACAAAAGTTTGACAGTAAATAGTATGCATGGGTGTGTGCGTCAAATACATGGTATGTAGTGTGTGTAATGTTTTCTTTATTGATTTAATGTATCTTTTATGCATTATTTAAAAAAAAAATTAGCATTGTGCACTTCTGCTCTATATTCTCTATAAGTGTGGAAAATTTCATACTCCTCCGTCCGCGCAATTTTCGTAGAAAGGGATACAAAGTTTTTGTTTCACGTATTAATATATAGATATGCCAATTCAAAAGTTATTATTTATTGCTGCTTTTCTACTTTAAAAAAGAATGAAAAATGAAAGGTTTCTAAAGATAATAAAACATAGTTTCCCTTGGGAATGAGATTTTTTTTATATAAATAGTCGTTGACCTAAAACTTTAACAAATCATATCCAACCGTTGCATTTTTCGACATGAAAAAAACAAATACTTTCAAATTAAAAATATTAACTAATGAACTATGAATATGTCATACAATGATTGTGTAAATCATCATTATTGTGGGTTTTATACATCGGATGATTTTATTCATTCACTGAGTAAATCTTTCACGACGATGTTTTAATTATGTATTTCAATAGAATAATCGGTATCTGCCTTCGGGACACGACTACTTTTTTTAATTTTTTATTGCTTAGATGGGTGGACGAGCTCACAGCCCACCTGGTGTTAAGTGGTTACTGGAGCCCATAGACATCTACAATGTAAATGCGCCACCCACCTTGAGATATAAGTTCTAAGGTCTCAGTATAGTTACAACGGCTGCCCCACCCTTCAAACCGAAACGCATTACTGCTTCACGGCAGAAATAGGCGGGGTGGTGGTACCTACCCGTGCGGACTCACAAGAGGTCCTACCACCAGTGAAATGTATATCTATTTCCACAAGAGCAAGCCCAATGATTTCCGCCAATTACTCTCAAACTGTGAAGCGCCATTCCGAATCCGCGATAAGCTCATGACCGTTCGGAAGCGCTTCTAAAATTTAAATTAGACTAATCAACATTAAAAACAAAAAAACATCAGTCCTATTTTAAGTCATACATAATATTAATAAACGTGTTTTATATAATCCATGGTATTTACACAGCCCAGTGTGTTTGCTATGGCTCAAGGCGCCCATAAAATGTGCCGGAGGCGCCACATTCGGCCCATAAAAATCTGTTTACGATCAATTCACGCCACAAACGATCATCGGTCAGTCAATCTAGAGGCGAGGATCGACTCGTTTTTATTCGGTTTCGTATAATTTAATGATATAATATATTATAATACATTTATTTCATTAGTTTAGTATGGATTTTCATGTGAACATAATAATATGATCATTTTAGTGTTTAATCAAAATATTTGAGATTTTTAAGCTATTGCATAACTTTTATCGCGGGCTTTGAGCGCGGCGACCGAATCAAGAAATTCCGTAACGAAAATAAAACCTAACACCCCCTACTTCGCCTACCATGTAGCTCGCGTTCAACACATTCACACGTTGCCTTTGTGTAGTGTTTGTGAATAAGCGCGCGGCGTGACGTCGCACTGCATGGGCATCATGAAAAATCTGCCCATCTCTCTCTTGCGCGGTCTAGCTTATAAGCGTGAAGGGGACAGTTAATGTTTTGTTTTTGCTAATGTTTATAAATATTGCGTGGTCTTATTTTATTGTTGTTTTAATATTAAATTATTATTGTCTAATTATAATTGCATAAGGCAGTCCCCGAGTGCCACCAGTGTTTTATTGCCCTTGCAGGCAAACGAGCATATGGCCCACCTGATGGTGAGTGGTTACCGTCGCCCATGGACTCCAGCAATGTCAGTAGCAGAGCCAGACCGCTTAATACTCTCCATATCCCATTCTCCGTATTAATACATTTTAATGAGATATATGTATATTGTATTCTTTGAGATGTATGTTGGCTGTAGTTTGCATAATCATGATTTACAAATATTGAATTTCAAATTTTATTCTATTTATTTTTTACACAGATAAGAATATGACAGGAGACAAAAATAGAAAAATTCAGTACAAGGGTACTACTGTTTATTTCTTTCCAAAAATTATCTTCCAACAGATCTGTGCGAGATTTCATCTTGTTTTTGTGTATATAAATATTTTTAGAACGAAACTCCTTTAAACGAACTAATTAAACTTTTTATTTAGAGCCGAAATCACGAGGAACTCGTGTCAAACGACGTTTATATGAAGCAGATTCGATCTTATTGCTCTTACGTCATATCCTCTTGTTTTTTTTTTTCAAAGTGGTATCTGTCAAAGAGCGCCACATAGTATTGAGCGACTACCGGTACTCATTGACGTCACTACTATTTCTACTTATTTTGAGACAAGAAACTGAAGTCTCCAATCGAAATATTCTGCTAATATTATAAATGTGAAAGTTTGTAAGAAGAGTATGGATGTATGTTTGTTATTCTTTCACGCAAAAACTGCTGGATGGATTTTGGCTTGGGCTTGGGAGGATCCGTAATGACGTGTTTAGGACGTACCAGCTTTCAAACCGTCGACATGACTACCCAACAACAGAACCCGTGCAACTTAACTACACTAGTATTTTTTTTAATTTTTTTATTTACTAACAATCACGCCACGTTAACTGGTCCCGTGATAAGTTCGCAAAGAACTTGTGTTACAGGTACCAGATAACGGATATAAATGTAAGATTTTTATTATACACATACATATATTTAATATACATCCATAACCCTGGAATAGAAATTTTTATATTTATCATACAAATAACCTCCCTTGGCGGGATTCGAACCCGCGACCCCCTTGTGTAGTGACCATGCCACTTACCACTACACCAGACGGCCTTTATATCACGTATCAGTATCACGTATCAGATACGTGTATGTACTTACGTGCCAATTATCGGCCACACCCGCGTTAAATTGAAAAGATAATTGACCGGTCGGCTCCTAATTAATTTGTGGTTCGATTTAATTGGCTGTATTAAGCCATTGAATATATTATACATACATATGTGCGGCCGGCCTACATTCGGGACACGTTGTGGTTAACTTGATTTTAAAGTTCCATAACCGGTCTTTGAATTATTGTGTCCCGTCACCGTTAGTGGTTAAATGTCTCTATATTCATCCATATTTATGTTTATCTAGTTATAGTGTGACCTTGAGCCTTCTCATAAGCCCCACTGTGAGCGACCACGTCTCAGTCCCATATGTCATCACTGGCAACACACTCTGGTCAAAGACTTTCGTCTTGAGACACTGTGGTATTTGTGATGAGAAGAAGACGTAGCGAGGGTAGGCCTCCCACAAGGTGGGCCGACGACCTATTGAGGTTCGCGGGGATCCGCTGGATGCAGGCAGTGCAGGACCGGTCTCTGTGGCGAAACGTGGGGGAGGCCTATGTCCAGCAGTGGACGTCCATGGGCTGATAGAATAGTTATAGTGTTAACATAATATTATCGACACTTTATATACATGTCGCATCTGGACACCACCTCGGTAACCGTACTCGTCGAACTCGACAAAGAGTTCGACATGCAACCTAACCCATGCATCAGCCCGCTGAGTTACACGCCGGATCTTCTCAGCGGGTCGCGATTCCGATCCGATAATAGATTCATTCGCGTTGTTAGGTCTCCTTTGGAGGCGCTCGGGCAGCTGTTAGCAAATCCCGCCCCTCTTGGCTAAGCCTTTGCTCGCCCATCTGTCCTGGTGAAACTGGAAAGGCCTCCGGGCCACCAGTAGTCCTTCAATCCTAAAAGAGTCCTCTTACTGGTGGTAGGGCCTCTTGTGAGTCCACGCGGGTAGGTACCACCACCCTGCCTATTTCTGCCGTGAAGCAGTAATGCGTTTCGGTTTGAAAGCCGGGGCAGCCGTTGTAACTATACTTGAGACCTTTGAACTTATATCTCAAGGTGGGTGGCGCATTTACGTTGTGGATGTCTATGGGCTCCAGTAACCACTTAACACCAGGTGGGCTGTGAGCTCGTCCACCCATCTAAGCAACAAATAAATAAAAAATTCATTTCCACACTTAGGAAGAGTCAAGACGTCTCGGAACTGTAATCGTTTCATGCTACGCAATCTCTTTGCACGACTACCCACCATACACCCAGTACTTAAGAATATATTCCTTATCCAGATATCTCTTGTTAGTTTTGAACCGAAATATTCTAAAAAAAGCATAGTAATTTACATTTTAAACTTCTAATTTTACAATTCCAAAACAATGTTGTAAATATTCTTTTGTTCCGAGCAAAATCGTGCATCCATTGTGGGAGAGAACAATTTAGCCCGCGGATTCCTCATTAAGGTTGCCCGGAACATGATGCTTTATTACGAAACAGTTCTATCGATATACCCAACTGGGAAACGCTACAGTGATAATTAAAAAAAAACACATTGAGTCGTGCACATAACGACTACAATACACGATCCAATTTACCGATCAATTCGAACCTTCGTCAAATAAACTTGATCATTTTGAATCTGAGGAATTGTTTCAGATGATTCTGTAGGTTTCCGAGGAAGATCTTCCACCGGGTGCGTGATATTGCTCGGTAGACCGACGGTCCGAATATTGTTGTTCAGAGCTTGTATATATGCAAGCTTATATTGAAAATGTCGTAAGCGAGATTCAGGCATCTGTCAAATATCTTGTGTTGTATGATGGCTATCCACCACAATTCCATTATCTCGTTTTTACCATCGCACCGGAGTAGAGTTCATTCATACTACCTGGAGCTACTACGTTCATCGACAGTGCGTTTCCCGAGATTTTTTTGCCACGTACCATCCGGCTTTGGAATGAGCTCCCCTCCATAGTATTTCCTGAGCGCTACGACATGTCCTTCTTCAAACGAGGCTCGTGGTGAGTACTTAACGGTAGGTAGCGGCTTGGCTCTGTTCCCGGCATTACTGAACTCCATGGGCGACGGTAACAACTGACCATCAAGTGGGCCGTATGCTCGTCTGCCTACAAGGGCAACAATAAATTCTCATTTGTCGGTTTTTTTATCGAACCTCATAGACACAGCAGCGTAAATGCTACCGTCTACCTTGAAACATAAGGTTGGAATCTCCCCACCAGGGCAGCCATAATGCAATCAAATTGCAAATTACAATTAAAAGCGGACAGCATAATTGCTTCGCTGTATATCACGATACCTTGCCGATCGACTGTGCAATATGCCCTACCGGTATTTAGATAACTCTCTAATTTTTCTGATCAGATTATATTATTAAATGACGTTATTAATTTATTAGTACCTACGTTAAAAGTACGTATAACTTATTTAAAATCAGTTGATCTCATGTATAGTTACATTTTTTATGCCCACCTATATGCCCTTAGTATAGAAAGGCTATTCTCATCCTGACCGGCGGGAGGATTCATGGAGCTGGAAGAGTTTGCTAACATCTTAAGAAAAAAAATCTGTCTTGATAAGCTGTGCTTCGCTGAATATACCGCATGATCGGAATTGCTACCCACTAAGATCTTGTATTTATAGACTAAATTACACATCACGCTCTTCTTCGTTCGGCGAGAACGGTGACCATAGTTACGTAGCTGAGAATAATCGATAGAAAGCTGTAGGTAAGCTCTTTTGAAGATAAAGTAAAATCACATCGACGATGGAGGAGAGCCAATTTATTGAGCATACAACGACGAAAGCAAAATGAAATTCCAATCTCGATGCTGCATCGAAAACCTCGTTACCGTGAGGCAATTTCGAAAGCTTCAGCCGCTGCACAAAAGCTCCGTTCCGGCCGCGTGACCCATTTCGGCTTCATCGAAGGCGCGCACCGAGTAAAAGTTTTGTAACAACGTGTGAAACGTTGCTGCCTAGAATTTTATATGCTTATATTTTAAGAGTTTGCCAAATCACGAGTTGACGTGGCAAAAATTTAAAGTAATTTTTCGGTTTTAATAATGTTACGTTTTTAACCCTTATTATGTTGACACCCAGTTTCGTTCGTGACCCCACGTAAACTGTAAAGTATTCCAAATGTCAAAAATAATGTAACAATTAAAAAATGCGTGATTAAGCCATTACAATACTGTTACGCTATTTATCCTCGAATAGTAGAAACGAATACCAAAAGAGCTAGCATAGTCAAGAACGCTCGAGAAGTACAACGCCATCTACTGTCAAATGGCGGAAAGACATATCGATACTCGACTTACTCGACTTGTGAGGAATGTTCTCGATCATTCTAGGGATGTCGTATCGACTATAAAAGCGGTGCAGGAATGTCACGAAATCAGTTAGTAATCGGTCCTACTCGAAGCGAAACAGCGGACGGATCACCTGAAGCGCAGCGGAAGAAGTAAATTGAGAATTTTAAAGTGTTCGTTAAATGTTTTGAGTGTTTTAAGTGTTAATACAGTGTTAATTTGTACTTCGGTACAATTTTTATTTATCCCGGACCCCAGCGCGTAAGAATAATTTCATTACGTCAACGAATCACGATAAACGAAGAAATTCAGTTAAAAATAATCCTGAAAAATAATTTTTTTTTTTAAATTTAATGGATCAGCAATCGCAGTCAATCTTATGTTAAGTGGCTACCTGAGCCCACAGCTTCAACAACATGAATTTGGGCCTTTTGAAACACGAGATCGTTGTCTTACTCAACTACTTCAGAGTATTGGTTTAGGTCTACCAGTGGCCAGATTTGGCAGTCAATTCACTCAGACTGTGGGCTGTGATTATTACAGCAATAGTGGCAGAAATGTTATCTATATTTCAGGTCCCGGATTACTTAGCACTAGTCCATAAATAAGTTTTGGTTAAGGATCCACCCGATTACGTGAGTCTGTAGAAATATGAAATCAAAGATTCAATTGCAAGTATTGCAACAAGAATTTTTCTTATTTTTTTTATTGCTTAGATGGGTGGACGAGCTCACAGCCCGCCTGGTGTTAAGTGGTTACTGGAGCCCATAGACATCTACAACGTAAATGCGCCACCCACCTTGAGATATAAGTTCTAAGCTCTCAGTATAGTTGCAACGGCCCCACCCTTCAAACCGAAACGCATTACTGCTTCACGGCAGAAACAGGCAGCATCATCATTGCTTCAAACGAAAACCCATATAGCGTGGTTTTTTTTTGTCAGGAGGAAATCGCCGGACTTCCGCCCTTCACTGGGGATGGAGGGCGGGGCATGTCGGAGTCGAACCGACTAAAACCTCCTGTCTCTCAACAACCAACGTCCAAACCTCGCATAAGACAAAACTCATAAAAAGGCAAAGGGGGGAAAATGAAGCGTTTAGTGCGGAGCACATGTCTCCCATCACCCTCCCCCTCGGGATGCCGGACTGGCGGTCGTCGGCGCCACGACCACCAGCCCTCTCGGTCGGCAGGCTATCCGAAACCCGCCTAGATGGCGCCGGTTAGAATGGTCTATCCTACGGAATACCCCGCTGGGTCAGAACCAGCGTGGGTTGAGGATAGCCGGCCTTCCATCACCCGGATGCTCATGCATAAAACGCGTGCAGAGCAGCTTGCACGTCGTCTTCTTAGGCCCCCGTCGCCGGTCCCCAGACCGACATGTGAGGGAGACCCGAAACACTTAGAGGGCCAGGGCTTGGGCGAGATCCGCCTCCCTGGCCCCCGCTCAACGGCGGCGGGCCTGTGCGTCTCTCACGCGCCCCGCCGCCTCCTTCTGCGAGATGGTGCACTCGCAGAAGTCGAGCATCACCTTCCACGACTCGTCGTCACCGAGCATCGATGCCACAACACTCGGCAACGACAAGTCGTTTCCTATTTTTGCGACGAGGACACGGCGCCACCCCTCCCATGCGGGGCAGGCGACGAGCGTGTGCTCCGCCGTGTCCAAGTCGCAACTACAATGGTGGCACTCTGCCGTCGGCTCGGCTCCGATCCGGTGCAGGAACGCACCGAAGCAACCATGCCCAGTGAGCACCTGCGTGAGCCGGAAAGTGAGGCGTCCTCTGTCACGATTCACCCAATTCATAAGAACCGGGCGAATCGCCTCGACGGTCCTACGACCAGCCGAAGGATCGGCCAGCCGTCTGGACCATGACTCCAGCACGGACCGCCGAGATTGGGCCCTCCGCGCTCTGACCACACTGGGGCTGGGACGTGCCCCGCCCCGGGCACGAAGGTCAGCCCGCCACTGATAGTCAGCGGCGAGCGCCTCCGCCTCCAGGACCCAAGGCAGCGTCCCAGCCAGTACACACGCCGCCTCGAAGGAGATGGTGCGATAGCCACGGATGACCCTGACCGCGATGGTGCGTTGCGGCCGTTGCAGCAGCTTCGCTACCCCCACGGCCAGGGACTGGCCCCACACGGGCGCCCCGTATAGGGCTATATATAGCGTGGTAGCAAAAATGCTTCAGTAATATTAATAGTAGACCGATGACCAAGTGAAAATCGCTGAGTCACGTTGAATACAGGTGGCAACGGACCGGCCGACCTGGACATCTATTGGATAGGTCTATGTTCAGAATGGGACAGTGGACAGACTAAGATGAAAATGATGAAAAAATATTAATAGTCACCGGTGATCGTCTTCGAGGACCGCTAAAATCCACCCTGTATATACAGAGCTAGCATACGGAAAACCATTTGTAAATATTAATACAAGCTATGTATTTATATTTAATCTATGTTCCGGACAAACTTGGGTAATGGATCCCGGGGGCTAACCCTTGCGTTTATACAGGGTGTAACGAAACCCATGTCCTATCAGTGGGCGTTATTTAGTATGTCTATAGTATACTAGCTGACCCGGCAGACTTCGTGGTGCTTCAATCGATAAATAAAAGACCTAAACTTTTGTATAACATTAACTTAAAACAAACAAAAGGAATCCGTCCGACGGGGGACACATCAAAGGAAAAACAAAATTGTTATTTTTTATTTGATTCCGAGCATTTTCTTATATATCGACGGCAAAAAGCAAACCTGCTGTAACCCACATCAGTCACGATTTTTTTTTATTTCATATTTGGAATCAGAAAAAAAAACTCATTCGAATGGTTCTATTCCCGTGGCTCAACGACGATTAGAAATTTTTGTACAGCAATAGAATTAATCCTATTTTTTCAAAAAGACAACTGGTTACTTGAAGTAAATAACATGAAAAACAGCATTTTCCTAGCATTTGTTATTTACACCAACTTTGCTTTTCCTAATAAAGTAATCATTGTAGTTACAGCACCGTTGTACGCTGGTTAGTGCGGCTTACAGCAAAATTGCATATTATTTTTTAGCAAGGTACCACGTTTACGACATTTAATATATAATAAACAATTGATCCTTGTAGTGTACTACAAGAATAACAACTATGATATTGTAGACAATCGCTAATTACGGCAACATAAACACATAAAAGTTTTTAGATTCCTGTTATCTATGCCATTTTTAATACAATATTACTGTGTTGATTATGTGCGTTTACCGCCATTAAATACGCGCGCTCGCGCTCACTTGGTCGCGGCTTACCGCGTCGCTCAGTCGCTTCGCGGCACCCAGGAAGGTATGACGTATTTGCTGTTACTGTGTGTCTTCGCGGAATTGGAGTGACTTTAAAAGGTAAGTATTGTTCTTGTTATTATATAATTTAAAAATGTTATGTTAGTTTCCTACCTACTGCAAAGTAAACATTAATTGATTTCAGATGTCTAAACGCCGTCTTGATTGGAAAGAATCGCTAAAACTGGATGTTACTGTTGGCAAAAAAAGAGGAAAAATAAACATTTTAAATGAAACCTATAAAAATGAAAATGGTAAATTGACTCTTGTGTCTAGTATTAAGACTAAAAAGACATCCACGCAAACAAATACGATTAATAAAAATAATACCATACAAGAATGCACAAGTACACTCAGATCAGAAATTTGTACTCCTGAAATGTCTCATGTTGAAGAAAAATTTCAATTTATGAACAATGATGTGGTCCCCACTAACAATGATACTGATACACAAAAACAGGACAATGAGAATATTGAAATGACTCCCCGACAGTTATCACGTAGATTAGATGTAGAAAATTTAACTCCAAGATTCAGAAAACCCGACTGTTTTTTAGCAGAAACTAAAGAAGTGATGAAAATTATTACACCAGTAAAATTATTCCCTACACCATCCAAGACGCATATAAAAGAAGCCTTTAAAATTATTCCTCCGTACGATTCTGAAGAAAATGAGGAAATTAAACATAATTTTAGTAATTTAAATAACATTACATTAGCGTTGAATGAACAGAATCATGAAGATAATAATGGTGAAGGGAAATTTTCTCTAGACTTAGACTCTAGACAAATACACAACGAGCCTAGATCAGAAAATGAGGCTAGTATACAAGAAGTTGCGCTTACGATTACTTCATAAATGAAGGAGAAGGAAGGAGAAGAGTTTGTCAAAAATATCTTCTAAGTGCTTTGGACATAACTCAGCGATTCATTCTGTACACATTGGAAAACACAGATGGTGGGTATGCGAAAACCGATGGACGTGTATCAAATGGTGGATCTAATAGAACTAACGAAATAGTTACAGAACATGCAAACAACTTTATAGAATCTTTGCCGAAAATGCCATCGCACTATTGCAGGAAAGACTCAAAACGATTGTATTTTCCCGAAGAATTTAGGAACGTATCTAACCTGTATCGTATATACAAAGATAACTGCAAGCAAAGTGAAATAAAAGCAATGTCTTTTCAAGTATTTAGGACCTGGTTTAAAAAATCTTACAATATCGGTTTCCACGTGCCGAAAAAAGCCAATTGCCAATTGTGTGAATACCAAAAATAATGAAGAGAAATCCGGAGAAGAAACAGAAAAAATACAACAGTATGCTAATGAAAAGGATGAATCATATAAAAGATTTAAATGTCATCAAAATATACATAAAAAGGATAAAAGTATAATTTGTGCAAGTTTTGACATGCAAAAAGTTTTAAATACTCCACATGGAGATTCAATGATGCTCTATTTCAGTCGAAAATTATCGGTTTATAATTTTACGATTTACGAAAGCTCTACTAGAAGAGGATACTGCAATGTGTGGACAGAGATAGATGCAAACCGAACGAAATTTGTACTTGCTTATATAATTACATTAAAAAAATTGACTCATGTGGTTTAACAAGAACTTTGTTATTATATTGCGATTCTTGTTATGGCCAGAACAAAAATAAATTTGTCCTTAGCATGATACGTTACGCACTGTCTCAATGCAAGAACATAAAGATAATTCAAATTAATTATTTCATTCCTGGCCATACCTATATGCCGGTGGATAGTGTTCACGCTACCATTGAGACTAAAATAAGAAAGTGTATCGTTTGGGCACCATCACAATGGCCTACTATAATGGAATTGGCACGTCTGGATCCAGAGCCATACAAAGTTGAAGTACTCAATGGAAAAGATTTCACTGGTTTTGACGATCTTGTTAACTCTACATTTAATAAAAAACAAAAGCTATCAATTTCAAAACTAAGTATTGCTGCCTTCAAGAATCAAGAACCCAACTTGATGTATATTAAAAATTTAATGTTACCTGACGCAGAAACCATAACAATTCCTTTGAGTCCATTAAAAAATACAAATTGTTTGAAGGATATGTTATACCCTACAGCATTAGGAATATCTGCCAAAAAATACAAGGATTTAACGAGTCTAGTCAATAAAAACATAATTCCTTCAAGGTTTGCTGCAGAATACAAAAATTTAAAAGTAAGCATTAAAGCAAAGGATTACTTAATGGACACAGATGAAGAAGACATACAAGAAATAGATAGTGCAAATTGATTTAAAAATTGTTAAACTGATTACATTTTGATTTTATGATATTTTACAACGTTTTTAATTTACCCTAAAATAATTTATTTATTCAACATTTATTGTTCACAAAACATACATAAACTTTTGTTTTTGTTCTTTCCAGATAATTTCCAGATAAATATTTTATTTTGTTCTCACAAAATAAATAAATTTCCATAGTTACAGCGTTATGTTTTACCATCCTTTCAGTATTTCTAGCAGTAACTACAAATGAAATGCATATAGTTATACACAAGAATATCATTTACTTCAGAATTGACACAGATAATTTATTGGTTTATGTAATTACATCAAATATTCTTTACGCATAAATGTTTGATTTTGAGTCTCTCATACATTTATATGCTTCATTTACAGCAAATTCACGTAACAGACAAAAAGTTGCTATTGTTGTAACCAACACAAACACATAATAAAACGTACTTCTGGTAATATCTTAGTATTCGGCTTGATAGAAAACAAAAAAATACATTTTGGTTCTTAAAATGATACTTCTAAGTTTTATAGTTTAGGAGATTTTTTTATTTTTTTAAATAAATAATTTTCTTTTGCCTCTGGTGAACATTTTTCATTTTGTGGGTTATAGCAGGTTTGCTTTTGCCGTCGATATCTACTTTTTAAACCTTCTCTGGACTTCCACAAATCATTCAAGACCAAAATTAGCCAAATCGGTCCAGCCGTTCTCGAGTTTTTAGCGAGACTAACGAACAGCAATTCATTTTTATATATATAGATAGATATCGTGGGGTGAAAGTCTGTTTGGTTTCAGCGACATTTCGCATAATACGCCACATTTATCTTTGTAATTTAAGGTGCGTTTGATTTGGTATTAACATTAACAGTTCGATGTTTTTAATTGAATTTTAATTAAGTTTACTCCATTCAAATAGCTAAAGTAGTTTTTTTGATATGATATTTTTTTTTAATTTTTAATTCTCTCTGGCTCTCTTGTAAAGTTGCAAAAGTATCGGTTAAACCAAATAGCCTTGTACCTGTCGATATAATATGAATTTGGAAATGATCCGCACATTTTGTTTAATCAAAATTCAAAAGAAGAAACCCTTAGATGACTGGTAGTGTACATTACATTAGTGACGTTATTTTTTGGCGACAGTATAATGGATATATTATCCAATATCAATCTTCTAAACTGACGTTTTGATCTTTCGATTCATTTACGCAATACTTATGAATGATTTCGAGGTCACCGGTGACATTTGTATAAATAATCCGTAAGATTAATCTTTATCTAAGACTCGTGTTTTAAACATCTGCTAGACGATTCACTATGTATTGATATACAACAAGTCGCTTCGAAATTTCAAAATAAATATTAACAATTTCATGCATTGCCCGCAATGTATTGTAAACAGGGTCTGTACACTTTTGCGTTACATAGTCGGTCAAAATTTGAAACACTTAAAACTTTTGTTTTCTTTTATTGCGCAACATAAGACGATGAGCATTTTATTCCATGTCCACGTTAACATAGTATGAGTGTATGACTTTTTCATTATTACCGATACTTTATTACTTTAAGTTGAATAGCTTTACCAACTTTAAGCAATATGACCGTCACTTGTTGTACTAAATTTTCAAATTGTAACATCCTCATGGTTTAGCTGATATAATCATTGTTCGTATTGAGTCATTACATGGAAATATCAATTGCATTAACACACAAACGCCGGTCAAAATATTGTAGCAGTTGGAGTTAGTGGGATAGTGGCTCCAAACGCGCTCTACCGCTTCTATTTTTTCCATTCCCAACACACAAAGTTTTTGCAACACGCTGTATATTGAATTATCATCATACGATTGAGGGTAGCCACGCCCCGTGAGGCCTTGGGACAAACCTGTGCGTGACTGCCTACAATTTTTTTTCAGTAATGTATTTCCACTCTAATCGACTGGAAGATATTTATTATTTATTATTTTACCTTTTAATAGTAACGTGATGTATAATGGATTAGAATTATATGTCTTTTGTATTTTTGTACAACATAGAGGAACTTGGGAGTCTACTTGGTATGAATAGGTTATAACACACAACGTTTTTTTTTTTCTTTTTCCTACCTAAGCTACCGGGCGAGTAGGTGAGCTTACGGGGCTCAAACCTGACGTTGTTGCTAACACGAACCCTACCAAGAGTCGTGCTTCGCAGAATCTACCGCCGGATCGGAAACGCGACCCACTGAGAAGATTCAGCGAGAAACTCAGTGGGCTGTGTCTGTGGGTTAATTTACTCGCCGAGCCCTTCGTCGCAAGCGACGGGCTCGACGAGAGCGATGACCGGTGCTTGAGGTAACACACAACGTTAATGCATAATTGAACCTTAACACATGAGGTCGAAGGTCGCAATTGTATTGCTGTAAATGTATACATCTATCTCACCTTTCAAATGGAATGCTCGCGGCGCAAATGGGTGGGATCGTATTGGGCCACCAGTAATCTGCAGATTTAAAAAAATCGGCAATTTGACTTTCTTAATACACGCCATTATTCACGCATCGCGAAAAAGCGGTCGTGAAAAAGCGTTAATGTAATTTCTCAAAATTAATTGGTAAAATAATTTGGAATCTTTTCTTTTACGTCACGACGACTTCAACTGCCTATTTCGACTTTCAAGCCCTAGTTTCTAAAGCACGTCTCATTAAAAATAACTTTTCATATAAATTCATATTCATTATTTCTCGAACACAAGAAACGTTCCAGTCAATTAATATTCCGTTTTGCCTACAATCAGACCTAAGTAATTAAAAAATCTAGGACGCGACGAACAAAATAAAATAACTAAGAATAAAATCTCTCAAGAATTATTTGGTTAACTTTTATTAAGATGGTTGGCAGCACAGTCATAAGACTTGTGATACTTTAAATTATTCTGTGGAAAATCGTAAGGTCCGTATTATTTTTCTTCTCAAATGTATTATTCAAATGTATATAAGCATGTTTGTCAGTCTCTCATAACACAGGGAACCCTAATTTGGGCCCGGATGACGGACGGTGCGTGATTTGTTCCCATTAATTTTATTTTATTGACTTGTCGGAGAAGCCACAATTATTAACACCATCGTCAGACATCGTAGGGGCGAATAGGGTGATCGAGCTGAGAGAAATATTGAGTACACCAATCACGTTTGTTGTCTTAGAACAATTTAGAAATCTTCTCTTGACGTTCGCAAACGAATGACAGTTCTTAGGACGGAGGCACCGTTCATCACGAAGGCTGGTTAGATATATTAAACGCCATTTTAAACCGTAAGAGTAGTCACAAATTTGTCTACGACTCTACTACGAAGGCCTACGGGAATACCTTATATTTTCAACAATCACGTCAGAAGTACTGCGCTGAAGGATTTAAAATAAATAGGTATAAGCGACTTTTCGTGTTATGAATCTATACTTCGTTTGAAGTGGGAAAATTACTCTATACTTTCCCTTACACAATATACAATATTTTTCAATTTCAATACATTTTTTACTGGTGTCAGGACCTCTTGTGAGTCCGCACGGATAGGTACCACCAGCCCGCCTATTTCTGCCGAGAAGCAATCGACGAACAAATAGACGACTAAAACATTTTTATTATTTAATATCACACGGCCAGTGTTTTTAAAAATAATTAAATATAAACAATTCGATTCCGTGATACATCTCCGTGATCACGACCAAATGAATATTCACATACAGTTATACTAAATTTGGGAATGCAAAAATATATACCACTCAAAAAATTCCTTTGTTACTGGTGGTAGGACCTCTTGTGAGTTCGCACGGGTAGGTACCACCACCCCACCTATTTCTGCCGTGAAGCAGTAATGCGTTTCGGTTTGAAGGGTGGGGCAGCCGTTGTAACTATACTGAGACCTTAGAACTTATATCTCAAGGTGGGTGGCGCATTTACGTTGTAAATGTCTATAGGCTCCAGTAACCAGTTAACACCAGGTGAGCTGTGAGCTCCTCGACCCATCTAAGCAATAAAAAAATTATGTATTTGCATGTGTTTTTGTTAAAGCGGGCTATCCATGAGCCGGTCGATGTTACGCGGTTATACGAACTCACAGAATGCTATCTTAAGACATCAGTTCCAACTTTTTAACTAGTGTGAGCGTATCTTGTGAGCCCGCATGGGTAGGTACCACCACCCCGACTATTTCAGCCGTGAAGCAGTAACCCGCTTCGGTTTGAAGCGTGGGATAGCTGTTGTGCTATAAAACTGCGATTTAGATATCACGTCTTAAGGTGGGTGGCAGTATTTATGTTGTTGTTTATGGTATAAGTGGTTACCAGGTGGTTACACCAGGTAGACCCTGAACTCGTCTACCGATCTAAGCAATAAAAAAACTCAAGTGCGTTGAAGTAATGCCTATCACGCCCTTAAGTCCGGAAAACGCGAATGATTTGTGAAAGAAATAGGCATAGGCAGATAAAAGATGGTACCAACGCTGCCTCATAATACGACTCAGAGCTTCGATACTCAGAGCCAGAGTTTCACTAGTATATATTTTTCTTATCGATGCTTAGTATATTATTCATATTATTAATACGTGAAGGAAAAACTTTTTATCCCTTTTTACAAAAATTGCGCGGACGGAGGAGTATGAAATTTCCCACACTTATAGAGAATATAGAGAAGGAGTGCAGAATGTTACAATTTTTTTAAATTATACCTAAGAAATACATTAAATCAATAAAAAAACCATTACTCACTCTACCATGTATTTGACGCACACACCTATGCATACTATTTATTTACTGTCAATCTTTTTGTTCTTGACGTCTGTGGTCAAATTAAGAATAGATTAAATATTGTTTGTTTTTATTAATATTTTTCTATAGTGTAGTCTTGGCGAAATTTCTGATTATAGAAGTATAATAGTCTTTGGAAATACAATCATAATAGTGTACAAACTTACAATTTCAATTAATTATAGTCGAATTTCGACTACTGCGGGACCTC
This sequence comes from Bombyx mori, assembly GCF_030269925.1. Lineage (NCBI taxonomy): Eukaryota > Metazoa > Arthropoda > Insecta > Lepidoptera > Bombycidae > Bombyx > Bombyx mori. The sequence continues at coordinate 16,004,552 of NC_085121.1, forward strand.
TAGTTCATATTAAATGTTCTTTTAATTGTGTTTAGGTCTCGCTAAATCCAAATAGAATACAATATTCAATTTTTTTGGCTGAAACGTTTGTCCTGAAATATGTAGGCGTGAAGCTATCAAATTCCATCATGGATGTAAAAACAGCCGTGATTAAATTCCACGAGTATAATAAATACTTACAAATGCTTTATAATGCTTCGCTCCCGAAAACGATTTTGAAAGCCAGTGTTACAATTTATCAGAAAACTACTAAATAAATTCATATTTGTAACTAAAAATATTATTTTAAATAGTTATTCTGTGCCTTAAATGAAAGGACCCTGTCATCGGTAATGTAATGGAGAAGCCCTGAACTATCGGACATTTGCTGGTAAAAGCATATCAAATTGCTATCAACATAAATACGATCATTTATAGTGTTTCTCGAGAAATTTGCGAGGTATAGTAGAATAAATTATTGTTGTGAGTAGTGAAACCTGGTCTCATTTTTCTATAGCTGTGTATGAATGTTATTCTGTGGATTTATCCAATTTCCGACGTAATAAACCTTGTTATGACAATTATGAACATAATTTATCTTTTATCTATATACAGTCAAACCTGGATAAGCGAAAGTTCAAGGGAGCACAATCTCATTCTCGCTTATAAAGGTTTCTCACTAACCCGAGTTTCTCGCCCTCTGAGTTTCATTTCGCGATTTTCCGGATTCAAACGCATTCACTATTTTAAGTTTATCACTTAATGACAGTACTTTAACTTTCCGTTTTGACATGATGCAGAACAGAACTTTCCTTCGCAATTAATTAACGATAAACTGAGTAAGTCCGACAAACAGGACGGTACACAGGCACACGTGTCCATTCGAAAATAATGCGATAAAATAACAACGTTTTTTAGTTCCACGAAATAGAATAGGATCAATATTGACGAGAAAACAATACAAAAAGAATAGTAGGAAGTGCCACGAAAGTTAAGAATAAGTCATAAAATAGCAGATGTTAAATTTGTAATTTCGTTGTGGCCTAAGGGATAAGACGTCCGGTGCATTCGTGTTGAGCGATGCAACGGTGTTCGAATCTCAGGCGGGTACCAATTTTTCTAATGAAATACGTACTCAACAAATGTTCACGATTGACTTCCGCGGTGAAGGAATAACATCGTGTAATAAAAATCAAACCCGCAAAATTATAAATTGCGTAATTACTGGTGGTAGGACCTCTTGTGAGTCCGCGCGGGTAGGTACCACCACCCTACTTATTTCTGCCGTGAAGCAGTAATGCGTTTCGGCCTGAAGGGTGGGGCAGCCGTTGTAATTATACTTGAGACTTTAGAACTTATATCTCAAGGTGGGTGGCGCATTTACGTTGTAGATGTCTATGGGCTCCATTAACCACTTAACAGCAGGTGGGCTGTGAGCTCGTCAACCCACCTAAGCAATAAAAAAAAAAAAGATTAACGCTATCGTAGTTCAGTCTCTCCGATGTGACATTAGCATAAGAGTGAGTATACGATCAGGCACGTAACAGAGTACTACAGAGTAATACAATGCTCAGATATGCTGCTCTAATTAGGATGGTATGCTCTTGCAACTGATACTGAATGTTTACCGCAACCCATAGGTATCGTAATGTGACTCAACCCACTTTCAGACATGAGTCATTCTCTCAATAACCAGCTGGCCCTCTCTTGAAACCAAAACGCACGTTTGCTTCACCGAAGAGTATAATACGTCAATAATATCATTTTTACTTTAATTGTTATTTTAAATTTTAAATATTTAGTGGTAGACGATGGCATTTTGCTCTGCATACATTAATACCACGCGGGTCCTCAGAAAGAAGAATGAGAGTCGGATATTAGAAAAACCTCAAAAGATGAAAGAAGAACCTATATTTTTTTTATTGCTTAGATGGGTGGACGAGCTCACAGCCCACCTGGTGTTAAGTGGTTACTAGAGCCTATAGACATCTACAACGTAAATGCACCACCCACCTTGAGATATAAGTTCTAAAGTCTCAAGTATAGTTACAGCGGTTGCCCCGCCCTTCAAACCGAAACGCAATAAGATTCTATATTCTATATCTATATAATATTATAAAGAGGAAAGATTTGTTTGTTTCGAATAGGCTCCGAAACTACTGGACCGATTTGAAAAATTATTTTACCATTAGAAGCCGACATTGTCCCTGATGAACATAGGCTACTTTTTTTAATTTTTTTTAAATTTTTTTTTTTTTTGTTTCATGTGTGTTTTAATGTTTCCGAAGCGAAGCGAGGGCGGGTCGCTAGTATTCTATATATTCAATTCTATATAAGAAGGTATTCATCAAGAGTCACAAATTGTATTTTTAATAAGGATTTGCGTTGTTTAAAAACATTACGTCTAAAGAAAAACAAAAAAAAGGAGCAATGCAATCGAGCAACCCTATTACGTCTTCATTGGACGCGGAAAAGTCTCAAGACACGAGCGTTTCATCTTTCAACAAACACGAACCCTCCTGGTGTGAAGTGTCTTCTTCTGTCATTACGGACAACGTGACGTACTACGGCTAATTGACAGCAATTAGAAGAACGCTTCGCGAAAGAGCAGGAGAGATCTCTTATAAAAAGACACGAACAAAAAACAGAGAACTAATAAAGATGGATACGGCAATCGACGAATAGATAGACCACTAAAACATTTTTATTAATATCACACGGCCAGTGTTTTTAAAAATAATTAAATATAAACAATTCGATTCCGTAATACTTCACCGTGATCTCACGACAAACTTAATAAATTGCATAGGATTATACTAAATTTGCGAATGCAACGATATATGCCACTCACAAACTTAGCACAGTACTTCATGTTACAAAACAATTTGCGGTCTAATCCCGTACTTAATTAATACATTTAAAAACTATTTTTTAAATACTGATCATATATAATAATGAATAAAAATATTTTTAGTTCTTTATATTCTAAGAAATATATTAAAAAATTCATGTCACTCAAAGAGAATGTTTTTATAATTCATTGAAGTTTTTACGCTGAAGAAAGTATTCTAAGCTCGAGTAATTAATTCACTGAATCGATTTAACGTAAACCATTACACAATTTATAAGACCAACAAAAAAAAAAAAAACAAAGTTCTCGTTGTGAAATGCCACATCCGGATTTCGTGAATGCAGCTTAAAAACGTCAAGGATCGTTAGATGCGACTTCGCTGCTTACACAAGAGTCGGCAGTTAGCTTCAGACGCGCAACAATTCACGTGTAACGTCGTTTGAAACTATCACGTGAATCCTCAGCCCTCTTAGGAAAAAGGGGAATGTACTCAAGTATCTTTCCACTTGTAACTTACGGGCTATCGCGATACGTACTTTTGTAGTTCAATTGTCTGTTTCATCATTTCCGATGCTCACGACAAATGAGTCGTCTATTATCAAAGGCGGCAATCTGACTTTTGGACAATGATTGGTAAATCAGAAAAACGAATTATTGACTTTGTATTCCATTGGCAGTCACAAAACTCTTCGGAACGACATCTTAGATAAATAACAGGTTAACTATTAACCTTTATTTAATGCAGGTTTTGAACCGTATTCTTTGAAGGAGACGATTATATTCAAATAAATCTGTATTGACATATCAATAAAAATTTTTTGTCCAAATGTACAGATTGCCGCCTTTGATAATAGACGACTCAAATACAATATATTATTCAAACAGCGAATTGCGTTGTTTATCAAAAAAAAACAAAAGGTAGGTACCACCCTAAAAGTTTACATCACCAAAAAGAGTTGAATTATACAATTCTTTCAATTGGTCTACATTATGATAGCGAAGATACGAATACCCCAAGAGGTTTAGGACTTTTTTTTTATTGATTAAATGGGTGGACGAGCTCACAGCCCACCTGATGTTAAGTGGTTACTACAGCCCACAGACATCTACAACGTAAATGGACCGCTCACCTTGAGATATAAGTTTTAAGGTCTCAGTATAGTTACAACGGCTGCCCCACCCTTCAAACCGAAACGTATTACTGCTTCACGGCAGAAATAGGCAGGACGGTGGCACCTACCCGCGCGGACTCACAAGAGGTAATAATAATGGTGTAATCATGCGTTTTTAATGGGTTTTCTCTTTCTACTTAGTCGCGGGTAGCCTCGTAGGGTATTCCAACTACGCGTGGCTGGTTAGAAAAGCTCACGTGACTCAGCCTGATATAGTTTTTTTAACACTAGCCTTAGCTAGAGCAGTGCTTCGTTGAACCTACCACCATATCGGAATCGCGATCCCCTGAAAAGATTCGGCGAGATACTCAATGGACTGTATCTATTGGTTAGGTTTCACGAGAATTATGACCGGTGCTTAGTGTGCCTAAAAGCACCGAGAGTGTATGGAAAAGATCCGACATGACATGCTGAGGGCGACAGTGACACTGCGTTGCCATCCACGGCATTTTATCATCACGTGAAAAATTGACGACAATAATAGCTTTGAGAGTTCGATCGTTGGTGTCGTGCATACACTTAGGGTAAATAATTAAAGAAATGAGATAACAATGACATGATATAATACATAATTATGTATAATTGAAAACACTCACGCAACAGGGTTGACGATTCAGGTTTTTCTTTCATCCGATTTTTTTTTTGTTTCCTACCTAAGCTGATAGCCTTGAGAGGCTATATCAGCGTCGCCTTATCTAGTAGGTGAGCTCACGGGGCTCAAACCTGATGAGGTTACTAACACGAACCCTAGAGAGAGTCTACCACCGGATCGGAAACGCGACCCACTGAGAAGATCCGGCGAGAAACTCAGTGGGCTGTGTCTGAGGGTTTCATCCGAAAAGTGTTTTCGTAATATGTAAAGACGTGCCAGCCCTAAAGAATTGCAATAATTTAGTACTTTTCATCGTGTTTCCACTGGCGGGGTCGTTTGGTCTGTTTATTACCAACAAAAAAAAACAACTTTGCAATGTTTTTAATGATAATGGAACGAAACGGGCTTGGTTTTCTGTGCGCATTTTTACAATGTCATTCATTAACATACTTCGAACTTGGACTTTGAGGTGACTTTGAGCTGTTTCGTGACTCATGTCGTGTTAAGGACGTGACGTTGTAAAATATACAATTACTAGCTTTTGCCCGCGACTTCGTCGGCGTGGAATAGTGACTTTGGCATAACGCTAAATTTTATATATAGACAACCTTAATATATGTATACACATATACTGTCGCGGACTTTTTTTTAGATTTTTCAAAGAGGAACAATTCTCTCATTCATTACTTTAGCCAAACTTTAACCGTTTCCGCAGCTCACGCAGTGGAAGCTCTCAAAACGGGTTTAATACCCCGATTTTGAAACATTCTTTATTGGTGCTCCGCTTGCATTGGTCTTGGCTTGATGTTATAAAGCAATCGCGTAAATCGGACCACTAGTTCCTGAGATTCAAACAAACAAACTCTTCAGCTTTATAATATTAGTATAGATAATTTCAAAGTAACTTCATTGATGGTAGGGCCCTTTTGCGCGGTTAGGTGCCACCATACCTCCTTATTTCTGCCGTACTGCACTTCAGTTTCGTTGGGGCAGCCGTTGTACTGTAAAAACTGAGATTTAGAACTCATAACTCGAGATGGGCGCGGCATTGACGTGGTTGTGAGTCCGCACGGGTAGGTGCGGACACCACCACCAAACCGCCTATTTCTGCTGTGAATCAGTAATGCGTCTCGGTTTGAAGCTAGGGCAGCCGTTGTAACTATACTGAGACCTTAGAACTTATATCTCAAGGTGGGTGGCGCATTTACGTTCTACATGTCTATGGGCTCCAGAAACCACTTAAGACCAGGGCGGCTGTGAGCTCGTCCACTCAACTAAGCAATAAAAAAAATTATACAACAAACTACCTCACTTTCACGCTTTTTGGCCGCCCTTTTCACGTAATTACATTAATAAAACTATTATTCCGTTTCTTCATTTTCATTGCGTTATTTCCGTTGTTTTGAATATTTTATACTTATCGTGGTCACGGACGACTAAGGTATTATTCGTCGACATTTGAATATTGTACTAACTACCGTCAACTTTCCTATACAAATTAGAAATTAAGCCGTCAAAGTACTATTAATCATGTTTGCGACTCGGAAAACCCGAAGGAAATAATACTACATGGGTTGAATTGCCAGTTTAAACATAAAAAAATATTATTATACATTATTTAGGACGGCAAATATTTGAATACAATAATGGGAAACATCCCTATTGTAATTTGACCTTTTGTTGTTTCCGAAAGAAAAAAACATCGATATCGAAATGAAGCCTTCAGAATCACCAATAGTAATATGTTTTTTAGGAAATACATTGGAAATATATTGGGTATACGGACACCAGTCGATACTTTTTTAGTCCTTCGATCCTAAAAGCCGGAACGCGCGGCTGATCCGGACAGAAACGGGTAAGATGATGGTTTAATCGACCGTCACAATACCACCAGCAATTAGGCAAACTTATAAATTCTACGGTCTTGAAGCTTGTATGTACCACACGAGCAAAATCAGTGACGAAAATTAAATCTAGGGATATAGGTATGTGGTATTATACCAGGTATACCAGAGCATATTACGTGAACTGAAATACTTCATTTTTAAGGTACGCAATTCTACTAGAACTATTACTTGTGTCTTGCTTGCTGATAATTTTTAAGCTATTGCATAGCCTTTATCACGAGCTATGCGCGCGGCGGACGAATCAAGAAATTTCGTAACGAAAATAAAACCTAACACCCCTACTCCGCCTACCATGTAGCTCGCTTTCAACACATTCACACGTTGCGCTTATGTAATGTTTGTGGATAAGCGCGCGGCGTGACGTCGCACTGCATGCACATCATGAAAAGTCTGCCCATCTCTCTCTCGCCCGGTCTAGCTTATGAGTGTGAAGGGGACAGTTAATGTTTATAAATATAGCGTAGTTTTATTTTATTATTGTTTAAATATTAAATTATTATTGTTTAATTATAATTGCATAAGTTGATAAAAAATGCTATGCAATAGCTTTACCGCAGCAGTCCCCGAATGGCACACTGCCATCGCTTTCTGGTGGAGACAACATAAATTGTTCAACAATAATTTTTTTCAATTATTTAATTACCACATAATGTTTCTCTTTCGTTACTGACTCGTATTATTGAAGAATGAATGTGGGCGTAAAAACACGAACAATTAATTTATCTCATCTACCCTGTGGTCAAGAATTTTGCGATGAATATTGCTTCTTACGAAGGTCAATTCTCAAAGGAATTGTATGAGACGAACGCGTCATCTGTCTTATATATTTTCAAACTAATACCCGAACTAGTAACGCTAATACTAATGCATTTTAAGAGAATCTTTTAATTCGCCGCACCAGACATAAATAATTGATGTTTATAGCTATTATAACTAGTCTGGCCATAAATACTGTTACATAAAAACTTTTTTTTTTTACTTTTTATTTGATTTTGAATTTAGAACACGTATATTATTTTTAAAACTTCTTTCGATTTTGCGCCATTTTAGATATCTTTTCGTATTCATTATCAAATTACAATTTCTAATGGGGTGTTAAAGGAAATAGGATTGCAGTGATCGCCTTGCACAAAGTGGGTATGGAGCCGTCAGTTTATATTTCAGACACTTCAAAAGCTTGGTATCAGCCGTATGTTCGTATATCGTACTATCAACATATCTAACAACACTTCATCTGTCGAAGACCAGAAAAGATCGGGGCGGCCGCGTGCTGTTAGATCTACAGAGGCTGTTAAGACTGTTAAAGCCAAAATTCGTCGAAGCCCCAGCACTTAGTAGACTTAGTACAGTTGAAGTTAATTTTGGTGGAAATCTTGTTGAAAGCAAATACAATCCAAACAATCAGAATAATTTCCTCCTACAAAACGTTCAGGAAATAAGTCAAAAGAAAACTTGTTTGTTCAGTATAGTAAGTACTCTCTCTGTAACTTGATCTCATCTCGATTAGTCCATTGTAATGGAGCGCTTCGTGATTGACTCGAGTGGCTACTGAGAGTGTTTTTTCGGTTACAGATAAATAAAAGATGCTGACACCCTTAAGAAAAACAAGCTCTTTTTTGTACGTCATTCCTCAGTTGAGAAATATATAATACGTTCTCGAAATAATAAAAGGATAATATAAAAAAAAGGATAATACCAAAGTCGCAAGTCGTGTTTCTGGTTTATTTTCGCGAAAATAGTTAAGGTGATGACAGAACATCCACGTGTATATGTATATTTATGTAATTATCTTGTTTTTCTGTGTTTTTCCCTATAAGTTTCAGTCGATTGTGATGAAGCTTGATCTATACCAATAATAAATATTATTGGCACCATGTTAGTTTTTTATACTAGTATATGTAATGCACGCGTAGTTCTTACAATTTGATGGCGATCGTCATTTTATTGTAAAAAATTACCAGTTTTCACGAGTAATTAACAAGCGAAAAACGTTTTTTTTTTTATTGCTTAGATGGATGGACGAGCTCATAGCCCACCTGGTGTTAAGTGGTTACTGGAGCCCATAGACATCTACAACGTAAATGCGCCACCCACCTCGAGATATAAGTTCTAAGATCTCAGTATAGTTACAACTAAAAATCGAGGACCTCATAATATGTGCATTGAGACTTTCGATATTTCCTGTCACAAACATTCAATAACTGGTCATTTTTCCTGCGGTCTTCATAGAATATCGAACGCACGATGTTACTTAAATTTTATTAAATATTTTTATTATCTATTATCTTTTTATTAGATATTTGATCAGTGCTCGGTTAAACATACCTATCTTTTCGAGTTAGAGCCACATAATGTAATTGATGAAAATATGATTGGGAATGTATGTACTTACTGTAGGTAATACGAGCGAAACAAGCTTTGACTTTTTTGCTGATACCAAAACTGCTTCAAACAATATGCATTCAAAATCAACAGGTAAGTCATATATATTTGCAAACTCGCGTAAAGATTTACCGGAACTCCGAGGTACAAAGATAGCCACATCAATGACTTGAAACATTTTCGTTTGATTGAAGAGTTTTAGTGTTTAAACTTCGGTGGTTGTGATCAAACCGCATCCTTTATCGAATATTATTTAACTGCAAATCAGCTGTAAGCCGGTTCGAGCACGGAACGTAATTAACAAACTCCAAGTACGCGAGGAACCGCGATCCGCGATCTCCCTCATTAAGCCGAATTGTTTTAGCGAGAACGACAGAAAATTTCAATGATTCGCAACGGAGTTTTCGTGGAAGTTTCAGAGTCGTCTTCGTCACGTCTTGTGACTTAGTGATTGACTAGCTTCGCCCCGCGGCTTTACCCGCGGTAGGACTGGCGACCGGACCTCGCTTCGCTTCGGAAACATTAAATTTTATTATTGATGATAGCTGAGTCCCGCGATGTTACCCGCGGTTATTGTCGTACCGCGGGTGACGCCGCGGGGCGAAGCTAATCCTAAAAAACGTAGCCTAAGTTACTCCTTATATCATCAGCTACCTATCAGTGAAAGTCTCGTCAAAATCGGTCACAAAGACCGGTCCTGCACTGCCTGCATCCAACGGATCCCCGCGAACCTCGATAGATCGTCGGTCCATCTTGCGGGAGGCTACCCACGCTACGTCTTCCGTTCTATTTCATTCTATTCTATTTCATATATCTAACAAGAATCACAAAGAGAAGTACTCACGTACAGGGCATTGTGGCGGGTAGCCATCCTACAACGCAAGATATTTGACAGATGCCTGAATCTCGCTTACGACATTTTCAAGATAAGCTTGCATATATACAAGTTCAGAACCACAACATTCGGACGGTCGCGTCGGTCTACCGAGCAATATCACGCACTCGGTGAAAGACCTTCCCTCCGTCCCCGTTACCCCCACACTGGTGACCCCGACGTGATTTGAACACGTAACCTCGTTAAACTTATAGCATCATTTCAATAATACCTATTGTGATAGAGGGTATAGGAAGCCCGTACGGGCTGTTACCATTGCCCTTCCTATTTCAACAGTAATCTTTCCTGTGAGAAGAAATATATAATATGCTTTATGACGGAGGTTTCATAACTTAACGTAATTAGCGGTCCTCTTTGCTTGGTTGATAATTGCTGAAAAGCAGGTAAGCCGTAAGCACATTAATTTTCTTCTTCTTGCCCTAGTACACTCTATGTAGGTTCGGCGCAGCATATCCTCCTTTTCCATTCACGCCCATGGTACGTCATCTCTGCACGTCCTTACGGATCCATCAGATCCAATAGCTCTTGCATTAGATACCTTCAGCTCTAACACTAGGAGCAGGCTGAGGAATCCCGGTAACCGTATTCGTCGAACTCGACAAAGAGGTCGACGTGCAACCTAACCCATGCATCAGCCCGCTGAGTTTCTCGCCGGATCTTCTCAGTGGGTCGCGATTCGGATCCGGTAGTCGATTCATTCGCGAAGCAATTGCTCTTGAGTTGTTAGGTATCCTTTGGAGGCGCTCGGGCAGTTGTTAGCAAATCCCACCCCTCCTGGCTGAGCCTTTGCTCGCCCACCTGTCCTGGTGAAGCTGGAAAGGCCTCCGGGCAACCAGTAATCTTTCAATCATAAAAAAAAGTCATCTCTGCATTCACACACTTTTCTCGCATATCCTCTTTCTAAGTAGGGCAGGTACCACCACCCGGCCTATTTCTGCCGTGAAGCAGTAATGCGTTTCAGTTTGAAGGGTGGCGCAGCCGTTGTAACTATACTTGAGACCTTTGAACTTATATCTCAAGGTGGGTGGCGCATTTGCGTCGTAGATGTCTATGGGCTCCAGTACCCACTTAATACCGGGTGGGCTGTGAGTTCGTCCACCCATCTAAGCAATAAAAAAAAATGCCGTCCATACACTTTTTACGACGCACGCTGACTGATTAGACACGTTCACCCACATTATGCAACAAACAACTGTTCCATTTCTTCTCTATATTAACTCTCTCCACGCTCAATTACCACAATGCAACAACAACAAATTCGCAAACAAATTAAAAACCAACAAAGGTATTTAACAATATTTATCTCAATTACACAAAAAAAAACAAACGCGTAATTATTTTCAATTACTTTTCATCTTTCTAGTTCGCGATCTAATGTTTCTACAAGGCATCCTCTTTTTATTTCAAAGAGATACCCCGAAGCGTGTTCGCCTAATACAAACCCAGGATAATAATAACATAACAAAGGGAATTAATTAGCGAACATCTCGCTTGCGGAGCAATGCCCGTGTTCGATTTTATACAACAATGTTGCTTTGTTTAATTACATGTTTGGATTTTGGTTTTGTAAGAATTAACATAAACGTAATATTTTCAGAGATGATAGGATTATAATGGCAAATTTAATAAGTCTGCACCAAATATCTCGATGATAGGCTATAGCTCTTTTTCTGGGTGGAGGGAATTTTTGAGTCCAGGGGCCGCAGAAGAATGCTACAGTAGCGCTACCCCCAAATGAACTATGGGAGGTCGAATTTATAGAAGACAAATTGACAGTGCCGGGTGGTTTTATTGGATACCTACTGCAAATTAAGTCGCCCCAGGAGTACTGTTTCATTATTGCCTCAGAGAAATTCTGAAACAATGAGTTGTAAAAAATGAGTAGTCTCGCATCTATCAATACTGTTACGCCGGTAAGAGCAACGCCATCTATCGTCAAATAGCAGAAACGAATATCAAAAAACCTAGTAAAATCGAAAACGCTCAAGAAGTACACAACGCCATCTATTGTCAAATGGCGGAAACGCATATCGCAAATGCTCGACTTGTCAGGAATGTTCTCCATAATACTAGGGATGTGGTATCGACTATAAAAGTGTTGCAGGGATGTCACGAAGGCAGTTAGTAATCGGATCTACTCGAAGCGAGAAAGCGAACGGATAACCTGAAGCGAAACGGAAGAAGTGAATTACGAAGTGTAAACTGTTCTGTGAGTGTTCTAAGTGTTAAATAGAGTTTTAATTTGTACTTTGGAGGAACTTATATTTATCCCGAACCCCAGCGCGTAACAATACTGTATATAAACATCGAACCAAATCAACTTGGAAGCTATTTACAGTTCATACTATTATTTTGAACGCTACACAGCACCTGCGCTTAATTTGAAGGCCTTCGAGGATCCTCAAGACCGTTAGCGCCATCTGTCGGTCATCATCCGACCCCTTCCGAATTACAGACAGAGAGGTAATTGGAAATATCCACTCGATCAAACAGAACAAAACATTGGTTAGCTAAAACGATTCGAGAAATAATAGGACGCGTTTTTCTAGTAAATTAGTTCTTATTGCGATTTTTATTATGATAGCAAGTTGAAAAAATATGTGTGGACTTCGACTCTGTTTGAGATCTCTGGTGTCGTATCCTGTACATTTATTCTCCTGCTGTATCTGTTTAGTTATCAAAAGCTCGGGTAATCTATATATTATGTAAGACGTGAAACAAAAACTTTGAACCTATCCCTTTTTACGAAAATTGCGCGGACGGAGGAGTATGAAGTTTCCCACACTTGTAGAGAATATAGAGAAGAAGTGCAGAATGCCAATTTTTTTTTTTTTATTGTGCATAATAAACACATAAAACCAATAAAAATAACGTTGACACACACACGCATACATACTCTTTTGTTTATTTATAAAGTCTGTGGTCAATTTGAAAATAGATTAATATTGTTGTTCTTTAATATTATTTGTCTATACTGAAGTCTTGGCGAAATCTGTGATTATATAATAGACGCTTAATAGTCTTTGACAATAGAATCATAATAATGTTCAAGTTTATAATTTCAATTAATTATAGTCGATTTTCGATTACTGGGAAACCACTAGTTAATATTGATTATAAAAAAAAAATTTTTTGATTTGATTTGATTTGAATAAGAAAAAGGTACTTTTACCTTCACATTAATATAATCATCTCGCATATTATAATCATCTTTTCAATTTATAGCTTTATTTAAACGCCTAAACGATAAATCACGTGTTACATTATAGTATTATAATAAAATCAGATTATTATAGTCATGCCGTACAAATATCGTAACGGTAAAAGTAAAAAAAAAACAAATGAGAATTTTGTAACAAGTAGTAGATGCCTATTCTAGTAAACAATAATTCCAATAGCACCTTTTCAAAAAGTATTCCCTCTTATTCAATATCTAACACCAGATAAAGTAGTGAAACCAAGGCGCCCTACAAACCTTGAAAATTTTCACAAGACATCAAATAACAGATTTTAGCTTCACTAAAAAACTTTATTCGTCACACAACAATAGACCTTGTTACGATGGCGTGTACGTATAAAATTGCGAACAAGCATCAATGTTCCTTGAATTCTCTGTCCGGAAATCTGGCATATTCACAAAATGTACGGGTCGTAAGTACGCTAGTACTTGATTGGATGTACCGACCGAATATCAATGCGTGTAGATCTAAATTTGCTTGACATTCCATTGGGGACAGTGAACGTAGGGGCTGTGACTTCGTGACCCAAACCCGGGGTTCTGAATGATGTCATTACTTGGAGGTTGACACCTTATTGCGATAGACAGAATCTGTGTTCTCGGGTTTAATTGAGTGTTTCTTTAGCTTGTCTGTCTTTGTTACCGCAAATTTATTCATATATCACATAGGTGCAGAATTTGGGTTTAAATTTTATATTATTAGTAGCTCGCGTGGCCAAGGAAAAGTGTTAGTGTAGTTTCCCATGAAAATGAGAAGTTTTTTCAAAATAAAAGATAACCTGCGTCACTCTCCAGACCGAATACTGTGACTATTACTTGTAGAATTACTTGCAAAAAAAATTCACATTTATAATAATATAGATATAGATATAATAGATAACATAGTATAATACATATATAGGGGGAGCATGATATCATTCGGCACGCAATATTGGCGCATGACAGCATTAACGTTTGACCATGACACTTGAATGAGCTCAACTATATATGGAAATAAATAATAGTTTAAAAACATGGGATGCATGGTATCAATAGAATTAGTATTTTGATAATATCCTGAAAAGCACCCCATGCTTTTTTACAATAAAATCATTTTTTCTTACACTATTTTTAATTCAAATTTATTAAAATTTATTTTCTATTTTTTAGTTGGATTTTCTATAAAAGCGTATTTTGTTAGTTTTTTTAAACTATTATTTATTTTACATTTTTTAGTTGAATTTCAGTTTTTTCAAAATCGTTTTTTAATATTGAATTGTCATCGGTCCTTAATAAGTATACCAAATTTCGAGTTAATCCGACGTTTTGAAGGGGATCAAAATCAGGTTCAAAGATTCCGTTTGAAGCTAATAATATTAAAATAGTTGCACACATACTAACAATCCGAATAATGTGTTTATTTTGCAAAATGAAATTCGATTAATGGTACTATGAATAATAAGAATAAAAACCACGGATTGAAGAGTGAGAGGACCATTACATTTGAGATTTCGACCTCACGTCTCAAAGTGGCATTCGAATTTATCTGTATTAACGTCAAGTGAACCGTCAGCTCGTTTCTCAGTTCATTTTCAGCAATGAAAAAAAGAATTACACAAAACACCATGCTGTATCAACTAAGCGCCCAGTCAAACATTTAAAGCCAAAAGTAATTAATCATTCTATAGCCAAAAATAATCAAAGGATAAAATAATACATAAATTCGTAGTCGATTCAGAGAAAATGGTCAAAGCTCGAATGAAAACGTCAATTGCAAAAAGGGTCTCTGGATTGTGACCGCGGGCGTAAATAAATCATCTTTATACAGGGTGTTTTAGAAGCGTAGTATTAACAATGTTTTTTTTTAATACGCTTTTATTAGCTTCAGCTTATGTATGTAACGGCATTTTTGAACATGATTTTGACCTTCTTCAAAACGTCGGATTAACTCGAAATGTGGTATACTTATTAAGAACTGAAGACAATTCAACATTAAAAAAAATGGAAAAAAAATTTTTGAAAAATTTGAATTCAACTAAAAAAGGAACATCAATAATAGTTTAAAAAAAACTAACAAAATACGTTTTATAGAAAATCCAACTAAAAAATTGAAAATAAATTTTGATAAATTTCAATATAAATAGTGTAAGAAAAAATGATTTTATTGTAAAAAAAGCGTGGGGTCCATGGTATCAGTAGTTTTAAATATTTATAAACAGATATGAGTAGGAGAGTTATTTTTATAATATCCCGAAAAGCATCCCACGCTTTTTTTACAATAAAATCATTTTTCTTACACTTGAACTAATAAACGCTAATATCTTATTTGAAGATATTAGCGTTTATTAGTTCAAGCGCTAAACACATCAACACAAAATCTATAGTGCAACACTATACATAAAACAATCAAATTACAATCGTTATTATGGATCGTAAACACTCGATTACATTATCGTAACGATTGTAATTCGGACATTAAATCAAATCTAGTTAAAGCTACGCAATAAAAAGTTTTATGTTCTATTACTAGTCCGATACTGCAAGACGCCAGTTAAAGATTTAAAAGCACATATTTCGGTATTAAAATGCTATGGTAATGGGCTTTATCAAAAAGCTCGTAGTTATTCAAAAAGCAATTGGGAGAGCTATGCCCGGAGTTTCCCTGTAAAAGCGAATCAGGAATGAGGAGATTCGCAAAAGAACCAAAGTAAGCTGACATAGCCCGAAGAATTGTAAGATTGAAGTAGCAATGGGTACTTTGCTTGTACTGGTGGTAGGACCTTTTGTGGACCCGCACGGGTAGGTACCATCACCCCACCTATTTCTGCCGTGAAGTAGCATTGCGTTTCGGTTTCGGAGACCTTAGAGCTTATATCTCAAGGCTCCAGTGACCACTTAACACTAGTTGGGCTGTGAGCTGATCCACGCATCTAAGCAATAAGATGACCACTGGGCCGAAAAGTTCTCGAGTGGCGACCGCGCACCGGAATGCGCAGTGTGGGTAGGC
Organism: Bombyx mori; assembly: GCF_030269925.1. Classification (NCBI taxonomy): domain Eukaryota; kingdom Metazoa; phylum Arthropoda; class Insecta; order Lepidoptera; family Bombycidae; genus Bombyx; species Bombyx mori. The sequence continues at coordinate 16,020,554 of NC_085121.1, forward strand.
CTCCCACGAGGTGAAGGAACGACCAGTTAAAAGTCGCAGGAACCCGCAGGATGCAGGCTGCGTGGGACCGGCTATCGTGGCGAACCTTGGGGAAGGCCATGACCACCAGTGGACGGACGACCGTGAGCTCAACAAAAATGCTATCGAAATCTGTAGACACTACCATGTGAATATTACCACGCTTCTACTGTGACGTTAAATTCTCATTTGTATTATAATCACGACTGTTCCGAGAACTTAGCCAAAGAGATAGACAAGACTTATGTGCTGCACAAAACGCGCTAACACAAGTAATCAATTAAAATTAAGTACTTTGTTCGTGTAAAATATAGTAAATAAATACACATCACTCAAAGGGAGTTACCGATAAGAAGAGCTCGTTCACGCAGTTCAAGCAAAAATGATCCCTGTTCGAAGCGTATATAAAGTTTAAAGTGGCCTATATGGCGGCACTAGTGCCAATGCTGGCTTCAAAACATTTTTAAGATTATGATATATATAATAGCTGTCAGCTATTAAATGTTTTAACGCTACAATAATAACATAAAGACGTTATTACTGCGCTATTGTGCCAACGAATTTAATGCGTTATAATAACAGTCAGTTAATAGCTTATACAATTTTGAAACGGAGGTAGACTGCACTGGACGTATGGTTCACTGTTTCATAAAGATATGGAGCGAAATGGAGTGGCATAGTTGTATCCGAGAGATGAGAAGCGAAGGAGGTGTCATTAGACGGGATAGCAGGAGAAGGGAACGGAAAGGAGACGGAAAATTCCGGCTTTGGAATGATCTTCCCTCCACGGTGTTTCCCGAGCGCTATGACATATCCATCTTTAAACGAGGCTTGCAGAGAGTACTTAACGGTAAGCAGCAGCTTGGCTCTGATCCTGGCATTGCTGAAGTCCATGGGCGACGGTAACCACTCACCATCAGGTAGGCCGTATGCTGCGGTATGCTAGTCCGCCTACAGGGACAATAAAAAAAAGCTTTCTGGACGAGATTGGCCGCGTCTTTACCAATACTTAAGGTAAATAAAGTAACAATAAATGTTTATTTTATTTATAAGATTTTCGAGATAAGGACAAAGGAAGATTAGCTTTAATTTAAAAAGTCCTTTTTTATGATTGAAAGATTATTTACTGGTGGCCCGGAGACCTTTACAGTTTCAATAGGATAGATGGGCGAGCAAAGGCTCAGCAGTCAGGAGGAGTGGGATTTGCTAACTGCCCGAGTGCATACGAAGGAGACCTAACAACTTAAGAGCAATTGCTTCGCGAATGAATCTACTACCGAATCGGACTCACGACCCCCTTAGAAGATCCGGGGAGAAACTCAGCGAGCTGATGCATGGGTTAGGTTGCACGTCGACCTCTTTGTCGAGTTCGACGAGTACGGTTACCGGAGTCTCTAAGCCTTCTCCTAGTGTACTGAGCTGAAGACGTCTAATGCAAAGGTTATTGGATCTGATGGATCCGTCAGGACGTCTAAAAAGTCATCTGAAAACATTATAAGCATTATCGGGGTGCTTCTCCGGGTCACGGTGAGAAATCTAATTTGAACGAAATACGTATTATTGCACTAGATTGGCAGACAATCCTCACGCTCAACCTGGTATTAAGTGGTGGCCAGAGGCCATAATAGACATAATGCCGCTTATCTTCGCAATAACAAAACTTATCTGTCTATTTAGAGTGAAAGGTTCGTTTTGAAAGAAACAAATAACCCTTTCCCCGGGAATTTTACTTTTGCGTACTGTGTTTCACGCACTCTTTTTATTATTATTAAATACTCATGAAACCCAGCCACGTTTCTATGTAACTGTAGCCAAGCAAACGAAACAGTCATTTGTTTAAATCACGCGCGTGCCATCTATCGCAAGATGATGGCACTACATAAGCCTCTGTTCCAACAAACAAATATACATGCTTGCAAAAAGTGCGTGTGTACAAAGTACACATGTCAGAAGTGAAACTTTTTTGGCGAACTAATTTATAAGTCTTGCTTATATTTATACAAATCTAAAATTTTAGATTTCGGAGACTTAGAGGAAGGGAAAAAGGAAGATATGTTCCCGCCAAAAGTCTGTCAAATGTCAATCTCAAATCTCAGTGTTGACAGTCACATTATGATTAGATTTCTAAATTGTAAATGACTAATATTTTGCAAATTGAATTGACTAATTTAATTTCATGCTATTTGATTAATGATCCAAATTCTTTTTATTTCATTTCAATTCCTATTAACATTTTTCACAAAAAAATAAAAATTTTAGGCTGTATGGTATGATACATTTGCCTTTCCAGTTGGAAAAATACAACAACTACTACTACTGACATTTGACAAGTACTTAATTTCAATAGTAGTTTGATGTCACTTCCGTTGCATACCTGCGTGACGTTCTGCAAAAATTTTACCCTCATGCGCCTAAAGAAATTTCACTTCCAAAAACGAATATACGTATCGTTCTATTGTAAAAACGAAAGCTTAAGGTTTTTTATAAAAAAAAAAGAAGCTTTCCAAACAGTTTTTAATTTTACGTTTCTTTTATTCGGACTAACAAACTGAATTGACCGTAAATAAATGAACATTACAAAACTTTACAATAGGGCACGCCTTGTATATACTATTTAAAAGTTTTATTGAAAACTTTTTAATTAATTAAAGGCTGAAAGCTTGCCCGCTGTGTATTCTTCGTTTTTCGAAAAGCTCGACGGAGCTTTAATGAGTTGTTCGGCCTGACTTGTAACTTAAGTTTTAATAAACATACCAAGTAATTATAATATACTTAATTGTCCTGCTTAACTCCTGAGCTTTTTATTTAGCACTTTTATAAAAAAAAAAGACAAAGTGACAACGTCATAAGAAAATACTGATGGAATGGTTTCATTTTTGAAAAGAAAATTTTAATTTTATTTGTTTGATAGATATTTTGTATGGACAATTGACACCACATTCACTTTTCACTGAACTTCATACTTGACGAAAACATGTAAATGTATTATTGTATAGCAGCTGTTCACGCGGATGCATCGCTCACTCAAGTAGGAGAGAGACAGATGTCGAACGTAGCCGAACGCGGAGGCCGATTGTGCCTCTTTGTCGCTCGTTGCGCGCTCTCGCTTGCACTTCAAACCTTAAATGGAACGCCTCAGAGCGAGGTAACGCCGCATGAGTCATGTTTTTTCGTGCGTGCAGCCGGCTCCATCGAATTATAAGACGTTGTCACGTCAAAAAATCAAAGCTGTGCGTTTCTCATTAGTCGGAATCGTTTACAACATATTCAAGAGATATGTTTAATGAGAGCTATATTATTTTGTTCTTTTGGTCCATTTTTAATTTTCTAGGGGCTCAGCCAAATCACAAATTACTTTGATAGTAATTACTTACCGTACCTACAGAACTCAAAGTACCATATTTAATTACAGCGAAATTACTGAGCTACTTTGAAATGACGGTACGAAGATTAACAAGAGCCAAGCGAAGTCTCGAAATTTCGATATTAAATTACATGAATATTCTAATTTACGTATAAGCAGTAATAAGGCTGTAATTATAATCAAGCTTACCACCACCCTGCCTATTTCTGCCGTGAAGCAGTAATGCGTTTCGGTTTATAGTTCAGGACAGACGTTGTACTATTAAAACTGAGACCTTAGAACTCATACCTCAAGGTAGGGTGGCGTACGTAGATTTACGTTGTAGATGTCTATCGGCTCCGGTAACCACTTATCATCAGGTTAGCCGTGAGCTCGTCCACCCGTCAAAGTAATAAATAAATAAAAACCTTATATTATACCACACCTAATTACTAAGTCTAACTTTAGAGTCTAATATTGAAATTTAATTTTGAATTCAAATTAACAAACACCACGAATCTTGCAAAATTCACTGTAATTTTTAAGGCAGACTTCAGTTAAAATTAATTATTTACTGAATATACGTTCGCGCCTAATTTATTAAAAAATTAATACAATATTTAACAGACGTATCAAATAAATGCATTCAAAATTAACTGTTCCCATTAAATTTTCAATGTGAAGAACTGAATTATTATTATTTTTATTTCCATACGTTTTCGATTATTATAATTTTTTTTTATTCATTAGATGGATGGACGAGCTCACAGCCCACCTGATGTTAAGTGGTTACTGGAGCCCATAGACATCTACAACGTAAATGCGCCACCCACCTCGAGATATAAGTTCTAAGGTCTCAGTATAGTTACAACGGCTACCCCACCCTTCGAACCGAAACGCATTACTGCTTCACGGCGGAAATAAGCGGGGTGGTGGTACCCACCTGCGCGGACTCCCAAGAGGTCCTACCACCAGTGATTACGCAAATTATAATTTTGCGGGTTTCATTTTTATTACACGATGTTATTCCTTCACCGTGGAAGTCAATCGTGAACATTTGTTGAGTACGTATTTCATTAGAAAAATTGGTACCCGCCTGCGGGATTCGAACACCGGTGCATCGCTTCATACGATTACATTTTAAATGCATTAAATACATTAACTTTCATTCTCATCGTTTTCCGAAATCATTATATTAATATAAGTACCTATAACGGAGTAGGTACATGCATTTCCAGAAATATAAAATTCACTGAAACAAAAACATAACTGATGCGAATACTTATTAAAGTCGAAAGCGTAAAGCGTCAGCGTAAAGGTAGGCATTGGCTTGACTCTACCCCTGACATTGATGATGTCCATGGGCGAAGGTAACCACTCAGCATCAGGTAGTCCGTACGCTAGTGTACCTGCAAAGGCATATATAGATGGATGGACGAGCTCACAGCCCACCTGGTGTTAAGTGGTTACTGGAGCCCATAGACATCTACAACGTACATGCGCCACCCACCTTGAGTTCGAATAAGTTCGAAGGTCTCAAGTATAGTTACAACGGCTTCCCCACCCTTCAAACCGAAACGCATTACTGCTTCACGGCAGAAATAAGTAGGGTGGTGGTACCTACTCGCGTGGACTCTCAAGAGGTCCTATCACCAGTAAAAAATAAAAAAAGAACAACATTATGAAATAGGGTTTGTTACTACATACTTCAGTTTGACATCATGTTTTTTTAATTATAATTGTATTATTATTATTGGCAACGTTGCGTATACTTCACAGTTCCCGTGGTCAAGTTCTACCAAAGTGTTATTCGATATCAGAATATTGGGCTAATCGATTTTTAGTTATATCAACGAGTCGCAAAAACCGATTCTTTTATTAATCCTTTTAAAGATGAAATCTCTCTTTCTCGCAAAACTAGTGTTAGTATAGAATAATATGCAGGCGAACGTTATGACCCGTTATAGCGCGTTCTCTGTCTAACAAACAAAATAACCCTAGTAAATTTCTAAGTATATTGTAATTTCTTGGTCTTTGGTCTTCCCCATGATCGACTATGGTGATGTGTGCTACTTTGACCTGAATGCAGATCTACTCAATAAACTTAACCGGCTTCTCGATAACTGCATTCGATTTATTTATAATCTTCGGAAATACGATCACGTATCTTCTTATCGCTCCCAACTCAAATGGCTCCCCATTCGTCAACGCCGTAGCTTGCGTGCTCTCAGTACTCTTTACTCTTTGTTGCACTCCCCAAATCCACCTGCCTATTTAACTACTTCCTTTCAATACTTAGGGTCTGACCACAGCCGAAATCTTCGTTCATCTCACAATTTTCTTCTTCGCTGTCCTCCACATAGTTCTGACTTTTTACATTCTTCATTCACTATTCAGTCTATTCTTCTATGGAATGCGCTCCCACTCAAAATAAGGTCGGCCACTACACGTGAAGCGTTTAAGACGAAGGTTCGAGAACTGTTTCTCAGAGAGCTAGCAGAGTCATCTAATTGATAATATTTGTTTGTATTTGTTTTATATGTATATATTTATGCATATCTATATATTTATGTATATGTATTTATTTAAGTACGAGTATTTGTATCTATAAATATTATGTATGTTATATATACACCTACCAAGATTCATCTCTGCACTCCTCTAAGGTAGACTGTTAGAGAATGCCTATGGCATTAAGTCCGCCTTTATACTTTCTAGTATATGAAGTTATAAATAAATAATTAAAATTTAGTTTATCGACACTGTTATTGGCGAGTCGCTATGCGTATTGAAATATATATTATGTAATTAGTTATGACTCAACTTAAATGTTTAAATTGGATTAGAATATGTTTATTCACATTCACTTTTTTGGTAAATCTATCTTTTTCAGTAGGTACTCTCCCGCTTTTCGCGAGTATTAGAAATTATTAAAACAACTTAAATGCTATAGGTAAAACTAAAATTACGCGGGTAAATTATCACTATCCTACCTGCATATTTAGGTTGCTAGTCATACATGAATTCATGATTTCAACGGCTATTGTACAAAATAGTTGGCACTTTTTAAGCTATTGCATAGCTTTTATTGCGGGCTTTGAGCGCGGCGACCGTATCAAGAAATTTCGTAACGAAAATAATATCTAACACCCCTCACTCTGCCTACCATGTAGTTCGCGTTCAACAAATTTACACGTTGCGCTTGTGTATTGTTTGTGCCCATCTCTCTCTCGCGCGGTCTAGCTTACGAGTGTGAAGGGGACAGTTAATTGCTCTTGTTAATGTTTATAAATATAGCGTGGTCTTATTTTATTAATGTTTTAATATTAAATATTGTCTAATTATACTTGCATAAGTAGATAAAAAATGCTATGCAATAGCCTTACCGCGGCAGTTCCCGAGTGCCACACGTGGTTTTTTTATTGCCTAGACAGGTGAACGAGCTCGCCTGGTATTAAGTGATTAGTGGAGCTCATAAACATCACAACGTGAATTGCCTTTAGTAATTACCCATATTTTTGCGGGTTTGGTTTTTATTACACGAAGTTATTCCCGCATCGTGAAGATATTCATGAATAAATGTTAAATACGTATTACATTAGAAAAAATTGTAGCTTCCTGCGAGATTTGAACACGAGCATCAGACGCATCAATCTCTACGAGTACACAGAGCGTCTTACCTTTTAGGCCAAGACGACTTGTTGAACTTATTTTCTCGCAATCAACTTGTATTCTTTGACTCTGTCGGAATTCTGGTTATCTGTCCATTGAGATTGTAGTGTCACTTTAATTTTAAATACACAAATGTATAAAAATAAAGGTAGTTTGAAAACTAAATAAAAACATGGCAAACCGAACTGACAATAAATTTCATCATTTCTTTTTTATTGTAATAGCGAAGTTATATCCTTATTGCATTTTCATGGATCCTTGCTGTGTGTGTAAATTTTCAAATCCGACATCTCAAAGTCGAGGAAAATAACGTCATTAATTCCATTGCATACAAACAAACATACACACCCAACCAATAAAATGATATTAAAAAGAGTATATAGGGTGTATCAATTCTGATGCTGAGAATATATCTTTTTAACCGACATAAAAAAGGAGGATGTTCTCAATTCGACTGTATGTTCTTTTTTAATGTTTTTTACTTCATAACTGTTGACTGGGTGAATCGATTTTGATGATTCTTTTTTTATTAGAAAGCTGACGCTTCCCGTGTGGTCCCATTTCAATTTAGTCCAGTACTGATAGTGGTATCCATGAGAAAACCATATGTCTTAAATTTGCATTAAATACGCGCGCGGCAAATAGACGAATAACTCAATGACTCAATATCACGCCAACCGATTTCGATGATTACTTGATTTTTAGTGTACATTAATTTGTTTTGGAATATATATTTTTTTTCTATTGGAAGTTGGTAGTTGTTAAAGCATGTGTATTTACAATTATTAAAAGTGAACATCAATTGCTTCGTGTATTTTTCTTGTTAAACATATTCCCTATTAGCCCTATTGACTTTAGACTTTGTACAGTTGTTTTTTGCTTTTCAGGCAGGGTCTTGGGCGTATTACCATCGAAATACGACCGCAGGAGAGTATAAAAAGTAGGGAACATCGTCTGTGTGAAGCTATATGGAAACGCGGCGTGACGCCGGGATTAATTAATTACTAAATGATAAAACGTGTTTTTTACTTACGTTTTTGATGCAACAACGCAGTTACAGTTACGTGTATTGCTACACGAACGAATTGTGCAACAGTTCAAAAATGGTATCCAAATAAAAACCAGGTCAGAAACGAAGCAAGAACGTAAAAGACAAATATTCCTGATGCACACTTATTTATAAGCTATAAGACTTTGCAAGGCCTCAAATATCGCTTCAATTGGATTTTTAATCAGTTTTTAATTAATAATTCTTGGGTCGTTTCAGCGGCGCGTTCATTGTGAACAACGACACAGACTTCGCGTGTAAGAGGTACGGCTGTCGCCGCGCGACTGAAAGCTGAAACTGAACGAAGGCGCCCAGCAGTCTCGATCCACCTGATCGGGACTACGACGTAGAGATAAATAGCACGTGGACGAGGCATTCCTGAGATTAGCAGCTATCTCTTTTCTACGCATGAAATTGAATGAAGTGCAACAAGGAAAGTGACAGCTTTGAATTTTTCAGTTTATATTGAAGGTGGGTTTTACTATCTGCAGAAAGGGCAACATATTATGCTCTTTGAGTTCTATAACATCCAAAAACAAAAAAACAAAATGTATCTTTTTTTTTCAATTCTTCATATAACGCCGTATTTAAATTTGAACCTTATTGGCTTTATTCAAGACCTATGTTACTTTGAACGCCTACAAAGAAGCACACACGTGCTGTTCATTTAATATTCAGCTCGGAGAGCAACGAGTAGCGGCCTCTGAACAACAATTTCACCGCACACGTTCGTTGCAATCGATTCACGTTATTAATTCAAGCGTTTTAAAGTGCCAATTCGCACTGCTCAATATTCCTATGAGCATCGATCTGCATACTTCATTTAAACCATCAATGTGTGTTTCTATGCGAGATAAACTGGAAGCGTTCTGTCAAACGAAGACAGGCTAACCTGATCTGACAATGCCGTTAACGCTGGAAGTCATGGGACCAAGCGTCAAAATTATACAGTAACCAGGTGCTACGCGCCGCTTCGCCCGCGTGGTCAAGGGAAAGGGTCAGAGCGATTTCCTATGGGAACGAGACGTTTTTTAGGGTTGAAATGTAGGGTTCTCCTAACCTAAGATTCTCTTCTTCTTCTATCGAGCCGGTGGCCGAACCTCCTACGATGTCCCCGCGCCTTGGGGGTGCGCGGGGTAAGTGTAACTTGATGATCTGCTAATGTTGGGAGCAGACGGCGGGCCCAAGGACGTTTTAGGGCCCTACCGCACTATACTCCCCTGCACTCTTACATCTGACGTCCGATCTTCGCCGGGGTCAAAGCCCGGTCAGAGTCGAAGGGTTCCCGCGGACAACACTACAACCAAACACGCGGCGCCACCCCGAGAACGCCCGACTGACGGGTCGTCGAGGCGATAGTCGACGACTGGTGGTCTCCGCGGTACGGCGACCCTGCCAGGCCGCGCAGGCGATTCCGCTGGTGTTCCGGGATACCCCGCTGGGACACAACCAGCCTGCCGGGTCGGAACGCGATACACCGCCGACCGGGTTGCTCTTCCACAGTATGTTCGGCGACGCGTCGTCCCATCTTCCCGGTGCCAGCGCGCTAGAGTAACGGTAGCGTGTGGCGCAGACTCAAACCCCTTAGGTTGCCCCGTGACCATCACCGAGAGGAGACTGCCTCCTCACAGAGGCCGGGCTGGACGAACGCCCTCCTCCAACCCCCGGCTCGGCGGCGGTGGCACGCTGCCGAAAGGGAAAAGAAGCTCTTCCACTCCCGTTCCGCTGTCTCAAATGTCGAACTCCAGCTCGACCTTCCTCTTTTCTCATCCGAGCTTGGGACCGGCATTGGCAGAGTGCACAGGCAGTTCCAGTGTCCGTAGTCATTTTTCCTCAGCATCACGTGTACATACCATACTATCTAAGACCATTCCTTGTAAGTTTTTCAACAATTGCCATCTTAAAACTTCCCCGTATGCGCTCATTTCGCAATTTGTTGAGTCCGGGGTTACACTCTCCGACGATGTCAGCATTTTCATTTTGTTTGCATTTAAAAAAATCATGAGACCTCTTCGTTTCCTTTCGACGTGAAAGAAAGACAAACAAACACACTTTCACATTTATAACATTAGCAGGTAGGTTCAAGTTATAAGTAAAGTAATTAATGAGTACGGATTACTGGTAATAGGGCACAGCGTTAATCCAAGCGCTCTAGTTTGAAGTTTGTGACAGCCTTTAAACAAAGCAATTGAGTCTTCATGTCCTAAGAGGGGTAAAGGCTTGTGTATGAATTCAAGTGACCACACCCTAAGTTCAGCTGCCGTTCTATACCACAAAAACGCCGAAAAATGAGCTGATCTGATGATGAAAGTGTAAGGCAGAAAAAGAAACCGATAGATCCTTGCAAAGTTCCAAATCCAAACGAATATAAGGCTCATATTAAAATCGACGTAAATACTTATTTACATTTTCGCTGTAAATACAACTAATCTACGCGATATTAAAATAATGATGCTTCTAACTTAAATACTATATTATTCTGAGAATTATCATTAACACTAACCGTAAATTAAAACTTTATTAAACTTTAAAAGTACGCCCTTTAGTATCAGCACTTAAGGGCACTGTTCACTTAGTGTCTCGTAGCGCTACGAAAGTTCTACAAGTATTCTACGTATTCCGTAGAGGTAGCTACGAAGAGACCCAAAAGAGCTACGCACACTACGAATCACGGCTCGATAATTTTAAGTATAATACGTCCCCTTTATAACACGGTACTAAAATAATGCCTAGTTATAACACGTATTTTACCCACACGTATTTTTATAACGCGGAAAATTCCCGCTTACTATTTCTGTTCCGTGAAGTTTATAATGATTTATACAGTTCATTAAAAATATCGCGTACTTTTGCACGTCGTGTAAGAGTAAAGGCTTCATCTTTTTTTTTTCCTACCTAAGCTGGTGATCTGGAGAGACCATGTCAGCGTAACCGGGCGAGTAGGTGAGCTCACGGGGCTCAAACCTGACGTTGTTGCTATCGCGAACCCTAGCAAGAGCCGTGCTTCGCAGAATCTACAACCGGATCGGAAACGCGACCCACTGAGAAGATCCGGCGAGAAACTGACTGCATGAATGTGTAATTCTACGTGCAATTGCTAGATAAAGTTCAGTAACAGCCTAAAAGTTTAAATTGCTATCCGTGACGCGCGTGTTGGCGTAGAGCTTCTATCGCGTCATTTAACATTGAAGTCATTACACAAAGTCGCGCACTCTCTGTCTAGCGTACAATTAACAATGCATGAAGAAAGTTGATTATTTATTGACTTAGTCTTTGTTGCATAAAACAGTACAAAAGGCGAACTTTTATTATTTACTACTTAGGTGGGTGGGCGAGCTCAGGGCCCACCTGGTGTTAAGTGGTTACTGGAGCCCATAGACATCTATAACGCAAATGCCGCCACCCACCTTGAGATATGAGTTCTAAGGTCTCAGTATAGTTACAACGGTTGCCCCACACTTCAAACAGAAACACATTACTGCTTTACAGCAGAAATAGCAAGGGTGGTATAGTACCTACCAGTGCGGACTCACAAGAAGTCCTACCACCAGTAACAGTAACTTAAAACAATAAGGCTTTATCTCTGACTACACCAAAACATAAAAAATTGTGGGATAATGCAGAACGCAGAATCCACAACGGTGAAACGAGAAAGAAACCAAACAAAAATAAATGTACTTATATATTATGCTATTTGCTCATAATTCTTTTTATCTTGATCTCCTCCCTTGATCCTTTGTAGCTCTGATTAGCTTTAATCTAATATATAAAATTCTCGTGTCACAATGTTCGTTCCCATACTCCTCCGAAATCGCTTGACCGATTCTCATGAAATTTTTTATGCATATTCAGTAAACCTGAGAATCGGCTACTATCTATTTTTATACCCCTAAGTGATTAGGGTTGTCCACCACTAACATATTTTTTTTTATTTGGACATTTTTTTTTGTTATAATGAGGTATTATGTGGTTGAATGAGGTTTTGTTATTTTTATTATATATTCCCTCATCGTTCACAGCACTACATACCTCTTTCACTCATTTACCACATCCTTACACACTCACAATAAGTTAGTTTTTTTTTCTACTTTAGAAATTCCCTAGAAATCTTATATATGGCAAAACAATGTTTGCCGGGTCAGCTAGTCTATATATATAAAAATTAATTGCTGTTCGTTAGTCTCGCTAAAACTCGAGAACGGCTGGACAGATTTGGCTAATTTTGGTTTTCAATTATTTATGGAAGTCCAGAGAAGGTTTAAAAGGTAGATAAATATGAAAATGCTCGGAATTAAATAAAAATAACAATTTTGTTTTCCCTTTGTTGTGTACACCGTCGGACGGATTCCTTTTGTTTGTTTTAAGTATATTTTATACAAAAGTTTAGGTCTTTTATTTATCGATTGAGGCACTACGAAGTCTGCCGGGTCAGCTAGTACTAAATAAAAAACCAGTGTACAGTCGGATAAAAAAAATACATTTTTGTTATCTAAAATAAAAAATTATCGGTACCATGTACTTACGTCCTTCTCCTTGGCGTAGTACAGAGTCCTGCCGCGGAGCCGGAAATAGCGGCGCTGCCATCGCTGGAAGCTGCGCGTCTGCTTCATCAGATAACCCTCCTTGACAATAGGCTGGTGACAAGAGAAAGAGAAATGCTTAAATGAGCACAATTCTTTTCAGGACGGAGGCTAGTTTTTGTGAATTGGGGGTAGTTCTTTTGACGTTTTTTTTTTTTATTGCTTAGATGGGTGGACGAGCTCACAGCCCACCTGATGTTAAGTGGTTACTGGAGCCCATAGACATCTACAACGTAAATGCGCCACCCACCTTGAGATATAAGTTGTAAGGTCTCAGTATAGTTACAACGGCTGCCCCATCCTTCAAACCGAAACGCATTACTGCTTCACGGCAGAAATAGGCAGGGCGGTAGTACCTACCCGCGCGGACTCACAACAGGTCCTACCACCAGTAATTACGCAAATTATAATTTTGCGGGTTTCACTTTTATTACACGATGTTATTCCTTCACCGTGGAAGTAAATCGTGAACATTTGTTGAGTACGTATTTCATTAGAAAAATTGGTACCCGCCTGCGGGATTCGAACACCGGTGCATCGCTTCAACACGTATGCACCGAACGTCTTATCTTTTAGGCCACGACGACTTCACGTTCAACAAGTATGTACTTTCATTTATGTTGAATAATATTTTTTTTTATTTGATTTGAATAATTTGAACGAGGAGCGGTGAGAAGCCTAGCCTAGCCTAGAAGAAGCCTAAAATTCTATTATAAAATAAAAATTTTATTATAATTTTATTATAAAATGTATTATAAAATAAAATTTTAGAAACGTATTAAGATTTAGGGAGCAGTTAGTGCAATATTAAAAAGAAACCCCGCCCGTATTTTTTAATTACTGACTGACTACAAAACTACTACATAAAAAGAAGCTTTTAATATTTAAATTTATACCCGTGTTTCTGTACGTTTGTGCAGTCCAATGCGGCCCAATAGTCGCCCGGATTTCATTGGTAGGTATATGAGTAACGCTCCTTATGTTTTTTTAGTGGTGAGGGGCTACCGTCGCCCATGGGCGGCGGCAATGCCAGGGGCAGAGCCAACCTGCTGCCTACCGTTAAGCACTCTACTAAGTAACTAGTGTAATTATTAAGTAGTGTGTTTAATTAGAAATATTGGTGTCTGTCTGCGGAATTCGAACGAGGGCACAGTCGCATCGGGTCGATACGAATACACCGGGCGTCTTATCCTTTAAGGCACGACAAATTAATTCGGATTTCATCAAAACTAAGTGTAACGACATCTATCGTCGAATAGCGGAAATGAATATCGAAGATAATAGTAAAATCGAGTAGTACAACGGCATCTATTGTCAGATAGCAGAAACACATATCGAAAATACTCGACTTGTGAGGAATGTTCACGATAATTCTAGACATGTCGTATTATTATTTATTCCGAACCCCAGCGCGTAAAAATACTATTATTAATAACATTTTTTTTATTGCTTAGATGGGTGGACGAGCTCACAGCCCACCTGGTGTTTAGTGGTTACTGGAGCCCATAGACATCACAACGTAAATGCGCCACCCACCTTGAGATATAAGTTGTAAGGTCTCAGTATAGTTACAACGGCTGCCCCACCCTTCAAACCGAAACGCATTACTGCTTCACGGCAGAAATAGGCAGGGCGGTGGTACCTACCCGCGCGGACTCACAACAGGTCCTACCACCAGTAATTACGCAAATTATAATTTTGCGGGTTTCACTTTTATTACACGATGTTATTCCTTCACCGTGGAAGTCAATCGTGAACATTTGTTGAGTACGTATTTCATTAGAAAAATTGGTACCCGCCTGCGGGATTCGAACACCGGTGCATCGCTTCAACACGAATGCACCGGACGTCTTATCTTTTAGGCCACGACGACTTCATTTCTTATTGATCAACCAGATACAAACACATAAGCTTACTATCGATTTAAACTGAAACAAAATCAGACATAATGCTTTTGATTTCGATAAACATTCTCGACGTCACTGTTGTAGTGAAGTCAAAATTCACATTAATTATTCTTGTTTACGGGCCCCAATATTTTATTCGGAGTATTATTGTGAATTGCTATTCTGCTGAAGAAACATCTCGTTGTCTGGAGTGAGACGGACATTGCCGTGGACAGATTGTTATTTATTAAAATTAAGATCTCGTACTGTTTGAGAATGCGAACGTTTGTCGAGATGAAAACGTGTTTTTGTGAAAACAAGAATTTTTATTTTGTTAAAAAATTTCATGCTGGGCTTAAGTTTATTCTACTCGCTTTATCCTTTTTGCTAGAGGCTAAAGGCGTCATAACGTGAATACTCACCGAGGGTCAAAATTAGCATACTATACGTTTGACGACTTCTCAGATTACTACGATATGCCCCCCAGTGAAATATATATTTAACTATGCGTGATATATATTAATGATTAAAATTACTTAAATTTATGCTAGTCAATTAATTAACTGGTGTTAAGAAGTCTTGTGAGTTATCACGGTAGGTACCACGGCCCTGCCTAATCCTGCCGTGAAGGAGTAATTCGGTTTGAAGGGTAGGGCAGTCGTTGTACTGTTAAAACTGAGATCTTAGAACTCTGGTCTTAAGGTGGGTGGTGACATTTAGTTTATAGATCCACACATCTAAGCAATAAACAAATAAATAAAAAAATGTGTGGTTATTATGATAACTATTAATTGCCTTGTATTCGACTAAATGGTAATTTTAATTAAGAGCGGGTAACACCGAATGGTTTTGCCGTTGTCATGGCGGGCAGACAAAGTCATTATATTCTCTTGTTGACAGCGGTCGAACGTAGTGGTCATACGCAAACCCACTGGATCTAAATCACGAATTATTATTGTAATCCCTGATTGTTTAAGTAATTTAATGGTTTGTATAACTTTGTGATGCCAACCTATTGGCATTTTCCCGCGTAATGGCCGTCGTTTTCGTTCGCTGCTGTATTATTTATTTATTTATTTAGACACACCAACAGCAATACACACAAAACATTCAAGCTTAAAATTAACATGTATAAAATTAAATACTGGTATGTAAGCCAGTTACAGGCATGTACAGCAATCTCTTGTAACACACTATTATCAATCCATGGTGTTGCTTTGGAGCCCAATGGCAATGACAAAATCCCTCTGACACTGTTGTTTGCTTTTATCTCAAGGTGGGTGGCGCATTTACGTTGTCTATGGGCTCCAGTAACCACTTAACACCAGGTGGGCTGTAAGCTTGTCCAACCATCTAAGCAATAAACTAAAAAAAAAACCTATACTATTTTTCTATCGTTATTATAAAAGTCTTCTCATTAAAACCATTCAAGATTTAATTAACAATGAACGCTTTTAATTAAGAGCTTCATTATGAAACAATTGTCGGACCGAAAGTGTAAAATAAAAGAACTTATTCTGATTTAAATATTATTCGATAAAATTTGGTGTTCTTTTATTTTATTGTTAATTGTAAAACAAAGTTTATGGAAACTTCTATATATAAATATAGTAACTCGTGCGTTTGAGATTATGGGTGTGTATGTGTAGCGTTCAAGTTAATGTATCCGTACACATCGATAGCCTATGAACTACTTTTATCCATCTTCTCCATATATAAAAATGAATTGCTGTTCGTTAGTCTCGCTAAAACTCGAGAACGGCTGGAACCGATTTGGCTAATTTTGGTCTTGAATTATTTGTGGAAGTCCAGAGAAGGTTTAAAAGGTAGATGAATACGAAAATGCCGGAATTAAATATAAATAACAATTTTGTTTTTCCTTTGATGTGTCCCCCGTCGGACCGATTCCTTTTGTTTGTTTTAAGTTTATTTTATACAAAAGTTTAGGTCTTTTGTTTATCGATTGAGGCACTACGAAGTCTGCCGGGTCAGCTAGTCTTAGATAAATAATTACTATTATATATTACTATGTGCGCGTTTGATCATCATTATAGTCTACTGGGTTGACGCGTCCACTGATGAACCCCATCCAACCACTGCCTCTGAACTCAATCATCGATTTGCCCACTTGCGAGCTACGTCAGTAACACTGGATCTTTCTTGAATAACCTTGTCCCAGAGGTCCCAAGAACAGTTCTCGAATTACAATTTTTTTATGCCTACCTTATAAACAGCTCATATTGAAATCTATCCAAAATAACGAAACAGCAGAATTTTCATTAATTTCACATAAAAAGAAACCCAAGTAATACAACTTACATAAAACTGTTCTTATTAAAATGATATAATAATGAAATATCGAAAGATTTTTTCGCGGTAAAAGATCCGCGAAGGCAATTAAGTAAATTAAATGCGTTAATACTACGATTTTATACAGGGCGTGACGAAAATGTTTCTGAAACCTAGTGGAAGTAGGAAATAGTATTAGGAATGTAAACAAGTTTTGTTCGAGATGATATCTCCATCTCGTTTTTACCATCGCACCGCCCGCCACCGGAGTAGAGTTCATCCATACTACCTGGAGCCACTGCGGTCATCCACAGTGCGTTTCCAGAGATCTTTTTTGCCACGTACCATCCGGCTGTGGAATGAGCTCCCCTCCACGGTGTTTCCCGAGCGCTATGACATGTCCTTCTTCAAACGAGGCTTGTCGAGAGTATTAAGCGGTAGGCAACGGCTTGGCTCTGCCCTTGGCATTGCTGAAGTCCATGGGCGACGGTAACCACTCACCATCAGGTGGGCCGTATGACCGTCTGCCTACAAAGGCAATAAAAAAATAATAATAAAAAAAAACAAAATTCAACATCCCTGATTAACTAAAGCTAAGCGAAAATGCTTTTATAATGATAGTTTTATATACCGCTATATTTTAGATCGCTAGTCGCCCGTGAATCGTAAGTTACTTTGCTATTCTCCTATTCGTTTACACACTGTACACGGGGAGTGACGAAAAGGTTTCCGAAGCCGTCCTATTCGGCTTTTTTATTGCTTACATGGGTGGACGAGCTCACAGCCCACCTGGTGTTAAGTGGTTACTTAAGCTCATAGACATCTACAACGTAAATGCGCCACCCACCTTGAGATATAAGTTCTAAAGTCTCAGGTATAGTTACAACGGCCGCCCCACCCTTCAAACCGAAACGCATTACTGCTTCACGGCAGAAGTAGGCAGGGTGGTGGTACCTACCCGTTCAATTTCCTCGTGACCGCAATCGTTTGTTCTTACATACACACCCCAGTCTACCCCACTCTCTTCTTTGGAATGTAGTCGAAGCTCCGTGCGAACGTCTATGCGACTTTAAGCCAGGAAAGCGAGGAGAAAAGTCTTGTAAATTGCTTTATCTAGTTCATATAATGATTCGTCAGGTTTAAACTTGTAATAGTGGTGCAATATTAATCTTTTGGGATCTATCAAAGTGCACAAGAGTGGGGAAATGAATCAAAATCGACGCTTGAAAGGCGAACGTGACTAAACAACAATGCGTGAACTTTACAGTAGACTAATTTAAAGTTGAAATTCCTGAAAAAATTTATATTTTAACGAATCTAGCTGTAGGATTGAAATGATTTTAATAGACCTAGAAATATATTTTTTTGCGCATCGAATATGGTTATTGCCTATCATTTATGTATAAAGCAGTTATTGTCGCTTAGTCACGTTTGCCTTTCAAGCGTCGAAATGGTTAGAAATAGCTAGTTGGCTCTTTCAGAGAAGTCCGCTGATATCTCAGTATTTTATTGGGAAATTATTTCGTTTCATCACACTTAAACTCGTTTCATTCAATTTTATTGCAATCATTACAGTTTCATCTAAATTAACTTCGTTTTATTTCGCTCTTCTTCCAAGCCGGCTGGTCATCATGGTAGAGATTGACCACTACCCTCCAAAGAATCCGCACTAAGCGCTTCACTTTCTCCCTTTGCCTCTTCATGAGGTCTGTCTCATGCGAGGTTTGGACGTTGGTTATTGAGCGACAGGAGGTTTTAGTCAGTTGGACTCTGACATGCCCCACCCTCCATCCCCAGTGGAGGGCGGAAGTCAGGCGATTTCTTCCTGACTAAAAAAAAAACCCTCCAAAGAAACAACAAGAGATATTTGGACGAGGTCTTCACCTGAGAAGGGCCCATACATAAAACAACTAAAATAATAACCTTGTAATTGCATGGAATAAAGGGCTTTTTTATTATTATATTTATTATTTGTGTGTGTGTTTTTTTATCATTTCGCTCCATCTCTTTTATTATTATTTTAGTGTATATGAATTTGACAGCACGTTCAATTAGTGAAAGTAAACAACAGTGACAGAGGGATTCTGTCATTGCCATTAGGCTCCGACGCAACACCGGACGGACAGCAGCGAACGAAAACGACGCGACGGGCATTATTACGCGGATTTACGCGGGAAAATGGTTATAAGTTGGCATCACAACCTTATACTGCATGTTTGGTGGAGTAACAATAATTGACACAAAATAAGTTCTGGATAATAGTCAATATTCTCCAGGACTTTTGTGTGAGAATATCGTTATTAACTTGATATTATAACGCAAAACCTAAAGTTATGTTTTCATGTTTTCTTCGCCCGATTGTCGCTTCGCCTGTCTGCGGTCAAACACGCAAATCGATAATAAATCGTCTTCTTTACTTTGATATTTAATAATAATTGAAAAATAAATAAATACAACGCTGGTAGTTATGGCAACGATTGCAAATACTGAAGAAAAACAATCGAAGAATGCGGTGGCGATGATACCGTCTCTAATAACCGTCTCGATCGTTCTGGGAGCTTTCGTATGCTCCTCACTAGATGGCGTAAGTTGTTATTGTTTCGTCTGTTCCCATTAGTCGTTAGTATCGATACTGGTCAAGAGGTGGCTCTCGCGGTAATTCGCCTACAACAATTTTAACTAAAGATAGTGCTAAAACACTCTTATAATATTAATTAAAAACAATTTTACCCTGAAGAGCACGCCCAATGAAAGAATCTGTAACAAAACTGTTTATTTACAAAGATCACAAATTCCATTTAAAATTTAATTTAAACTTAAATACAACAAAAGTGGTCTAGTGGTCGCCCGGTAGTCGAAATTCGACTATAATTAATTGAAATTATAAGTTTGTACACTATTATGATTCTATTTTCAAAGACTATTATACTTCTATAATCACAGATTTCGCCAAGACTACACTATAGAAAAATATTAATAAAGACAAACAATATTTAATCTATTCTCAATTTGACAACAGACGTCAAGAACAAAAGTTTGTCAATAAATAAATAGTATGAATGCGTGTGTGCGTCAAATACATTATAGTGTGTGTAATGTTTTCTTTATTGATTTAATGTATTATTAATGCATAATTAAAAAAAAAATATTAGCATTGTGCACTTCTTCTCTATATTCTCTATAAGTGTGGAAAATTTCATAATCCTCCGTCCGCGCAATTTTCGTAAAAAGGGATACAAAGTTTTTGCTTCACGTATTAATATATAGATGATTCTAAATAAATGGCGATTTACGTTTTGCGATTACCACCATTTTTCAAAAGAGCCACGATAATATTTTAGCGAAAACAAGTTAGCAGCGTGTTCGCAGTGCGTAACACTAAGTGTGTTCCAACTCTAATGGATGTCAAGTGATCCGAGAACGCCATTACTCTTGGACCTACTATAACAAAGCCAATTCTTCATATAAGAGAATCCGCACTCAATTATGCTTTGCTTTTAATTGTATTTGCCACGAATCAGAATCACATGAGGATTAATGAGATTTTTTGAGCGAGTCTTACACTGAAAATAATCTGTTACGATACGCATCAGGAGCTAATCATAATTAGTTATTTAGAGCCGTGAGTTTATGTATGACGACCATGTACGATGGCTGTCAACAAGAGAATAGAATGACCGTAAATATTAAATATTAATAATAAATCTATAGTCTAATATATAAATCTACAGTGGTTTTTACGGATGTTCCGTTATAACTACTGAACCATGCATCCAGTTGACTTGAAACATGGTATCCATCTAGAAAATACGTGTACTTAATGGATAGGTTAATATTTATATGAGTGTTGGACTCCCTAATAATGACAATAAATAATAATGTTAATTTTAAATGCGCAGCGAAGCGGGCGAGTACGGCTAGTTAAATATAAAATCTTAAATAGTGTTTCATTTAAGAGAATGACTTTGACAACCATGATAGCCATGACAAGCGCAACTCTATTCGGTGTTACCCGCTCTTAATTAAAATTACCATTTATTCGATTGCAAGGCGATTATCGAAATCACAGAATAATCTACCAACGATTATAAAAATAGCAAAATAAATTGTAAAATGGCACGCATCTTCATATGCAATAAAAAAAACAGTATATACAGTAAAAGTAGTTTTTAGTATGTCTGCGACTCTCGAAAATCGAAGGAGGTAGTCGTGACCTAAAGGATAAGACGTCCAGTGCATTCGTATCTAGCGATGCAACGGTGGTCGAATGCCGCTGGCAAGTACCAATTTTTCTAATGAAATACGTACTTAACAAATGTTCACGATTGATTTCCACGGTGAAGGAATAACATCGTGTAATAAAAATGAAACCCGCAAAATTATAATTTGCGTAATTACTGGTGGTAGGACCTCTTGTGAGTCCGCATGGGTAGGTATATCCCCCTGCCTCTTTCTGCCGTGAAGCAGTAATGCGTTTCGGTTTGAAGGGTGGGGCAGCCGTTGTAACTATACTGAGACCTTAGAACTTATATCTCAAGGTAGGTTGCGGCATTTACCTTGTAGATGTCTATGGGCTCCAGTAGCCACTTAACACCAGGTGGACCATGAGCTCGTCCAGCCACATAAGCAATAAAAAACAAATAATAATACAGTAGTGGTGGAGATTTCACACAACGAAGCGGATTTATCCCTAAAATTATATAATAATATATTAGATAATAGTTGGAGCCGTTGCTTCCTCGACGCTATCATATATCCTACAGAGAGCTAGACTTGAAATGCGTTCATAAGTTTAATCACGCGCTTGAGTGTACCTTGCCATTGCCAATATCTATGAGGAACGGTGGCTGGATATGATCGAGATTTAGCGAACTGTACGCTCATATAGCTTCGAAAGTAAGAAAAAAAAATTAGCTTAAAAAACTTAAAAAAATATTTATGCTTTTATAGAAAATCCCACTAAAAAATATAAAATAAATTTTAATAAATTTGAATTAAAAATAGTGTAAGAAAAAAGGATTTAATTGTAAAAAAAAGCGTGGGGTGCATGCTATCAGTAGTTATAAATATTTTATGGACAGTCATACACATATGAGTAGAAGGGTTATTTTGATAATATCCTGAAAAGCACCTCACGCTTTTTTACAATACAATCATTTTTTCTTACACTATTTTTAATTCAAATTTATTAAAATTAACTTTCAATTTTTTAGTTGGATTTTCTATAAAAGAGTATTTTGTTTTCAATTTTTTAGGTGAATTTCAATATTTTTAAATGTTTTTTTAAATATTGAATTATCCTCGGTCCTTAATTAGTATGCCAAATTTCGAGTTAATCCGACGTTTTGAAGGGGGTCGAAATCATGTTCAAAGATTCCGTTACATACTAACATATAAAAGCGTATTAAAAAACGCAACATGATACTTTAGAAGATCAGTAAATATCTTATTAAAGAAAATCGAGGTGAAATAAAAGAATCAGAACGACCCACTTCCACAGTTTAGTTTTCGGCGTAAAACATTAAAATTAACCATCGCCGTATACACTTAATCAATTAATGTCACAGCGACCACGTTACTGGCGCGTCGCCAACAATATAGTACTCGGATGATAGAAGACTTCGCGTTATGTGTAGCTTCTGTAAGGTCGTTGATCTTTGTAATTTCAATTCGTACGTAAATATTTTGAGAGTCAAAACGAAGTTTCATCGCGAGAGGTTGACTACTCGATGCTATGTTTTTATTTATTTATTGCTTAGATGGGTGGACGAGCTCACAGCCCACCTAGTGGTTACTGGAGCCCATAGACATCTACAACGTAAATGCGCCACCTACCTTGCGATATAAGTTCTAAGGTCTCAGTATAGTTACAACGGCTGCCCCACCCTTCAAACCGAAACGCATGACTGCTTCACGGCAGAAATAGGCAGGGTGGTGGTACCTATCCGCGCGGACTCACAAGAGGTCCTACCACCAGTAATTACGGAAATTATAATTTTGCGGGTTTGATTTTTATTACACGATGTTATTCCTTCACCGTGGAAGTCAATCGTGAACATTTATCAAGTACGTATTCCATTAGAAAAATTGGTACCCGCCTGAGATTCGAACACCGGTGCATCGCTACATACGAATGAACCGGACGTCTTATCCTTTAGGCCACGACGACTTAAGACGACGTCTAATAGAAAGAAATAAAAAAAATACGTAAATTTTTTTTTATAAGTGGATGACGCATGAAGGCTATTTAGCTACGGGTGTCCTGCACACTCTACAGCTAAGCTCTCATCTCCACGGCTCACAGTCGATAGTTGGCTCTAAGACTTGACCTTTTAAAGTTTCGCAGCTAAAGGCATTGACTCAACAAGGACAAAGCTTGCAAAGGTCTGAATCGACCTCAATGCGCTAATAACAATACTTCAGTCGCAGGCCAAGGACCTTGGATCTAGCTGGCGGCTAATGTAAACGTTTGGAGATTCAATTGTTAATTATAAGTTAAATTTTCTATTCAAAACATTGAAAACTTTCTTTAGACCGATGTAGTATCTATACATATAAATAAAATTGGAGTGTCTGTTTGTAATATTGAAATAACCCATTTTTACTACATGCATATGAATATATATACGGCACATACACCAAAATAAATGTTTTTACTATTTTTGTCTGTCTGTCTGTTTGTTCTGGCTAATCTCTGGAACGGCTGAACCGATTTTCACGAGACTTTCACTAATAGGTAGCTGATGATATAAGGAGTAACTTAGGCTACTTTTTTAGACTAGCTTCGCCCCGCGGCGTCGCCCGCCGTAGGAAAATAACCGCGGGACTCAGCTATCAAAAATAAAATTTAATGTTTCCAAAGCGAAGCGAGGGCGGGTCGCTAGTTTGGAATATATTTAAATTTAATTTCAACAGTGTACAAGTATTTTATACACACTTTTATTAGCTTGATACATATGAACTTATCTATATGTGATCATAGACACATTCTATTGAGTTTCTCGCCGAATCTTCTCAGTGAGTCACGATTCCGATCCGGCGGTAGATTCTGCGAAACACTGCTCTCGCTAGGGCTGGTGTTAGTAAATTCTCTCAGTTCGAGTCCGTGAGCTCATCTACCCGTCCTGGCGTAGCTGAAATAGTTCTTTAGGCTCCTATTTTTTTTCCCTTGTAGGCAGACGAGCATACGGCCCGCCTGATGGTGAGTGGTTACCGTCGCCCATGGACTTCAGCAATACCAGGGGCAGAGCCAAGCCCGCTGCCTACCGCTAGCGAGCAGGTAGGGGAAAAAATGATGTAACGGAATCTTTGACCGTCATTTTCACAGACTTAAAAACGTCCAATTAACTTAAAAATTGCACACGCATCAAAGGCTATTGAGAATAAGACAACCTTATAACTTCACTCTAACATCCTGACCAGTACTAACAGGAGAAAAAAGGAGGAAATTACATTTTTTTTTTTATTGCTTAGATGGGTGGACGAGCTCACAGCCCACCTGGTGTTAAGTGGTTACTGGAGCCCATAGACATCCACAACGTAAATGCGCCACCCACCTTGAGATACAAGTTCTAAGGTCTCAAGTATAGTTACAGTATAGTATAGTATAGTACTAGTATCAAAAGGACAAAAAAAGCACGAAATTAATTATTAATTCGGTTTGCTGCAATTGGAAAACGAGTTAGCGACTCATAAGTGGTGGCATGAAGATACACAGTTGTCAATTGACAGTGGTAAAATGATTTGTTTGTTTTTTTGCGCACTGATTGTATTGCAAATTGATAGACCGCTTACCACGGCACCCCGCTGACTTCGGCTGCAGTTACGGGTCCGGTTCAAAAAATAATAGCCGCATTGTCACTGCTTTTGAAACTGTATGCCTTAAAATAGGTAGATATATCTAGGCTCCACCGGGCAAGATGGAAGAAAAGAGATCCCGCCGCCGATCGCCTAGCCGCTCGTGTGACCAAAACAACCACCCTAACTGGGCTGTCAGTCGCAACCGCCCTGCGAGAAGTTGAGGACCGGACGAGGTGGAAATAGCTCACGAGACACGCCACGGTCAAGTTTTAAGGACACGACCTTCAGTGATGAAGAAAGCGACGAAGAAGAAGAATATAGGCTCCGATAGACTATTGACTATAGTGTGATCTATTTACGCCAACAAAGTAGTAAACACTACGTATTCTAAATATAAAACACAAAAATCAGCAAAACAAAAAAAAAAACACGCCAAGTTTCAAAACTCCTTCGAGTTGGATAATTGCACAACACCAACCCTACGCTTGATTGATGTTGATTGATCGCGTCTTTGTAGCGATACCCTGAAATATTACATTTATACGAGCCGTACCAATTTCATTTTTATTTCGTGACGCATAAAATTGATTATCGTTTGTGTATTTTGTAAATTAAATATTAACTGATTGATGTGTGTTGTTTAGGCATCTTCCACATGGGCGATTAAAGTTACGCGCATTTTGTATAGAAAACTGTCGCTTATTAAGTGAAAAGATTCGATAAAAGTGTGCTTAAAGTTTATGTTGGAGACAAATAGCCTTTTTGACACGGGGGTGATCTCATATGTGTCTGGTGCTTATATTCTTTCTTCACCTTTTCTTTCCCAAATTTTCCCCGTCCCGCTAATAAAACTAGAGGTAGGGATATACGCCCGGATAGAATTATTAATTCCTTATATAATTTAGCACTAAAATTTCGCAGTAGTCAAAGTTCAGGGGATAACATGCCCGATACACTCCCATCGATGCGACTGCGGCAGTGTTGTAGTCTCAAAAACATGCACCCATTTTACTAACAGAAAACGGTCTTAACATATTATGTTCACGAATAATAACAAGTTTGGGTAATTATAATTACTGATGTTTGTCGTGTCTGAATATTTTCCGCAAAACTTTCGTGATTTCTGGTCTGAAGGTTTAAATGCAATACTAATGACACTTTTACGTTTAGTGTGAGCGGCAGTATTGCCATTGTGTGGTCTATGGACGTCTGTAACCACTCAACACCAGGGAGGGAATAGGTTCGTCTATACCTATGTAATCCAATAAAAATAAAAATAAAAACAGAATGTCAGCGGAGAGCTGACGGCGCTTTTCCCCCCCACCTATTCGCTAGCCTATGAGGCTATTCCAGCTACACCCTGACGGGTAGGTGAGCCTGACGGGCTCAGCCTGCGAGAATTTGCTTTTTTTGACTGGTGGTAGGACCTCTTGTGAGTCCGAACGGGTAGGTACCACCACCCTGCCTATTTCAGCCGTGAAGTAGTAGTACGTTTCGGTTTGAAGGGTGGGGCAGCCGTTGTAATTATACTGAGACATTAGAACTTATATCTCAAGGTGGGTGGCGCATTTACGTGTAGATGTCTATGGGCTCCAGTAACCACTTAACACCAGGTGGTCTGTGAGCTCGTCCACCCATCTAAGCAATAAATAAATAAAAAACACTAGCCTTAGCAAGAGCAGTGCGAATCTACCACCTGCTCGGAATCTCAACCCACTGAGAAGATCCGGCTGTGATCATCAATCAATGGACTGTGTCTATGGGTTAGTTCGCACGAGGACGGCGACCGGTGCTTGGGGGTCCTAAAAGCATCGAAAGTGAATCCGGGGGATCTGACAAGACATGTCCCGGGGACGCGGACGGTGGCATTGCACGATCGCGGGGGTATAGCTGACGGAGCCCAGTAGTTACTTACTTAAAGGTCAAGTTATACGTACAACCTGCGTCGGAGGTCAGGATAAACGTCCACTTGGTCGTATTGTGTCGAACACAATGTATCACACGTTTGGATTGTAGTTATGACAACGACTTTTCAAAGCAATAGTATTTGGTCTATTGGTAGCGAAGAAATCACTGTATACCGAAGTGGTCGGTGTCGCATATCTGTCAGTGGAAGACTATCTCATTCGACTGTGAAACAAGAACAGGAATATTCCCGACAAACCGGTGTCTTGTGACGAACGTACTACACTAACGGCGTGTTACCAACATCTGCCTGACTCTACACAAGTCAACTGAAATTTTTATGCAGTTAGAAAAGCGCCTCTTGAGGAAAACATAGTTCCAACGTTCCAACGTTCCAACTCCAAACAAATTTGAGTAACTTTTACGGTATCGAGAACCGCCCAAAACATGTCATTACGGATCCTCCCGATCCATTAACGGTGCTTTTAGGTACCACCAGCACCGGTCAACGTCCTCGTCGAACCCGTCGCTTGCGACGAAGGGCTCGACGTGCCAATTAACCCATAGACACAGCCCACTAAGTTTCTCGCCGGATCTCGGATCGGACCCAATGGTAGATTCTGCGAAGCACTGCTCTTACTAGGACCAGTGTTAGCAACACTTCTGGTTTGAGCCCCGTGAGCTCACCTACATGTTAGGCTAAAGCTGAAATAGCCTCTCAAGGCTATCAGCATAGGTAGGAAAAAGCAGCTAAGCACATGGCATCTAAATATAACTTGGTAATCCAGTCGAGTCACGGTACAAGGTTACTCATATCGTTACATAGTAAAAGCTAACACAAGCGCTCAATGGAAGTTGTTCCATTGGCATTAAAAAACAAAAACTTTCATGTACTCCGTACACACTATTATATTAAACATGTATAAACAGAGGACAAAGTGTAAATACACAAAACATCAGTCGGAGCCGTCACAACTGTCACGAACCGGACATCCGAGTCCGCCTACATACGACGCTGGGATGTTTACGTCGTCACGCCAATGTGGGACAGTCCTATAGGTGTCAAATGTGACAGGTTACAGAGTACGTTTTGACATGTCGTTCTAGTTCATTTATCTTTAAATTAATACGTGAAGCAAAAACTTTGTACCCCTTTTTACGAAAATTGCGCGGACGGAGGAGTATGAAATTTCTCACACTTATAGAGAATAGAGCGTAAAAAATCCATTAAACCCATAAAAAAAAACATAACACACACTACCATGTATTTGACACACAGACGCATGCATACTATTTGTTTATTGTCAAACTTATTTTATTGTAGAGTCTGTGGTCAAATTGAGAATAGAGTAATATTGTGTAAGACTCCACTTCCAACAGTCAGGAAATAATACACAGATTGCAGTAGTTTACTTAATTCTGTATTGCTTTATTTGAAACTCCACTTTTACAATCTTTAGACATCTGCTCACTACCGAATACACTGATTTCTCCTCTCGTTTCTCAGACTACCGCCTTTTTTATTATCTCACAACCCCACCACTGGCATTGCTACCACCAACAGTGTTGCTATTTGGCAATACAAAAATTGCCTTAACTTTAACATGACCAATTTTATTTTAATTATTTTACAACAAACCTTACATTCGACCGTCCTGACACCATGTATGTCCCCATACATGACCCAGGTGGTAACCTTACATTAGGCCAATATTAGTCGTCAGCGTAACAGCGTTAACAGTAAATTACAAAAAAAAAGAGGCACTTAACATTTTTTCATTTAAGTGAAACAAAATACTCCTTAAAAGTTATACATATCAAAATTTCTTCGAAACAGACAGTAAATTCTCAGTTGTAAACTGCCATAACAAGCCAATTTTTAGTTGTGTTACTGCCATGACAAGTCAATTCTCAATTATGAAACTGCCATGACAAGTCAATTCTCAATTATGAAACTGCCATGACAAGTCAATTCTCAGTTATGAAAATGCCATGACAAGTCAATTCTCAGTTATGAAAATGCCATGACAAGTCAATTCTCAATTATGAAACTGCCATGCCAAGTCAATTCTCAGTTATGAAACTGCCATGACAAGTCAATTCTCAGTTATGAAAATGCCATGACAAGTCAATTCTCAATTATGAAACTGCCATGCCAAGTCAATTCTCAGTTATGAAACTGCCATGACAAGTCAATTCTCAGTTATGAAAATGCCATGACAAGTCAATTCTCAATTATGAAACTGCCATGCCAAGTCAATTCTCAGTTATGAAACTGCCATGACAAGTCAATTCTCAGTTATGAAAATGCCATGACAAGTCAATTCTCAATTATGAAACTGCCATGCCAAGTCAATTCTCAGTTATGAAACTGCCATGACAAGTCAATTCTCAGTTAATGTGTGCCTTGAACCAATCAATTCTCAAGGACTTTATGAAATACACAAGCTGAACCAATCAATTCTCAGCTGTAGTATTTCCTGTCTCGCCTTGAACCAATCAATTCTCAGCTATAGTATTTTCTGTCTTGCCTTGAACCAATCAATTCTCAAGGACTTTCTGGTCGAGGTGCGAACCGATCAATTCTCGCTCCTGACCTGTAAACAAAGAAAGAATAATTCGGTAGCGTAAGTGCTTCATCAATTCAGTTATATATGTGTATCATTTAATCATCCATTTATTGTTATTAAATTGACAAATTAATTGACAATAATATTACATAATTGACATTAAATAATGTAATTGACAAAAATTATTAAACACTTAGAATTATTCACGGTCAGTAGTAAAGATTTACTTCCCACTGATCCACCAAGTTTAAGTGACGCGACATGTATCCAGGGCTTTATTAAATCGAATATAGCATTTTATGCTTCATTCCCATTCCCTCAAACCCAGGGAGACGGACTGACTGACTGAACGAACCTGATTTATAATTAGATAACTCAAAATATTCGTTAGATAATCTACTTAAGATCTTAACTATGTCAGCTGCTCAAGACTTGCTACATATTTTCTCTCAAGGGATTTATCATATTCCTTATATAAATCTGAGTGGGACAGTTCAGAATTCATGCTTAAAAACCGTTAAGTAGTTGAATTTTTCATAATAATGATATGCGATTGTTCTGTAATGTTTGATTGATTAACGAAGAATTACATCAGATTGTCACCTAGCCTACAGAACACTAGCACGTACGTCATCAAATTTCGAGATGAAAAGGTATACTCTCCGAGGACTATATTAACTTATAACCAGAGCCTTTCATGGGGAATATTGTCTTGAATGTTCTCTATTTTATGTGTGATACGACTCGAAGAAAATGTCGTTAAGATAAGTTTTCGGTTAATTTTGCACTAGAGCTAGTTATTTTTAGAGACCACCAAACCGATTGAGGAACCCTCTTCCTGATTAAAACAGGTTTCCGTTTTATGTCCTATCTTACCACATTTGTTACATTTATCTAGCGGCTTTGGGCACTGTAAATACGGATGCCCCTGCTGTTTGCAGTTAAAACAATAAATACCTTGACCGGAATTCTTTTTAGAATTTGATTCAGTGTCAGAGGCATTTTTATTTCTCAAATGCGATTGATCATTAATCAATTGATCTGTGTCCCAACTCATTAAAAACTGTAAAAGATTTTCTGGAAGAGAACAGCGCAAAGCTAAGGCACTAGACTTCATAGTCCTGTCACTAATTCCGTGAATTATGCAGTCGACAGCGCGCTTACCAGAAATACCACATAGGTTTAACAGAGACAGTTTTTCATAATAGTATTGCTCTATAGGTTCATTAAGCTTGCTTTTTCGTCTCAACATGTCTTCTAAGCACTGGCCATAATTTAGTTCGTGAGGAAACGCGTTTATTAATTTATCTTGCCACTCTTGCCACGTATACAAGATCGTATCTAGACTCTCGAACCACAACTTGGCAAATCCTTGAAGTTTTTGTAGTGAAAAGTGTATAGTAGTCCTATCGTCCCAACCATAAACCGACGCGCATTCATTAACCTTTTTCAGCCACACGTCTATTCGCTGATTTTTAACAGAAGGGTCAAAATTTGGAAGAATATTCTTGTGATCTATATTTTTATTAATCATCGGTGTGTTCTGCGGTAACGGTTGAGATTCGGGACCGTGCTTAATAGACTGTATTATTTTGACAACATCATTAGTAGAAAAGGAAGGACTACGTGACCTGATATGTGTGGCACGACGTTCATGGTTGACTTTTGCATGCCGCGCATCGTCACTCCGGCGCACCTCTGTAGCTGCACGAAGAGAGGTCGCAAGTGGCCTCTCGGCTGAAGGGCGCCGTGTACTTCTCTCGCGTCGCCGTACCATCTCCCGCTCTTGCTGCAGTTCCTGTTCTAGTCGCTGGATACGTTCTTGGTACAGTTCCAGCTCCCGGGCCCGGCTGCACGTGCGAGAGCTACGGCTGCGAGTACGAGATCGGTTGGGACCCGCTTCGCCTCGGCTTCCTTTACGGCTGCGCGAGGGTGTCATCAAATGATGTGTGCCTTCTCTATTCATGTTCTGGAACTTGCAGACGTTGCAAAATGTTATTCTAAATTGAACGTGAATTGAACCTATAATAATATAATATGAGAGATCAATTGTTTGTCTATAAATTCTTAGTCATCGCACCCATATCAAAATTATTTCACCTACCCCAAACGAAAATATCAATGAAAAGCATAGGCAGCGTTTTATCGACGGATCCACCATGCGAGTGGAACAGCGAGCAAAAATTAGTGGAATGATAACTATATAAAGTTCGTAACCAGTTATTAAATTCGTGGTTGAAGCTCAACAAACATTTGAACGTTAAGTTAAATTGAAACACGTGACATAACCATAACATTAGATACATTTTAGTTCTCAGTTATTCTGAATTAAAATAGTGGCTAGATACAGCAGAAGATGCTATCCCGTGCTAAGCTTTGAAGCTACCTCCGTACTCAGCGCGGTTCTAATTCATTTTTTTTCGAATCAAATAATTACGTCAAATTAACAAGAAACTCAAAAATGTACTTACGTGAGGCGACCGCACTTCTGAGATGTAAGACTCCACTTCCAACAGTCAGGAAATAATACACAGATTGCAGTAGTTTACTTAATTCTGTATTGCTTTATTTGAAACTCCACTTTTACAATCTTTAGACATCTGCTCACTACCGAATACACTGATTTCTCCTCTCGTTTCTCAGACTACCGCCTTTTTTATTATCTCACAACCCCACCACTGGCATTGCTACCACCAACAGTGTTGCTATTTGGCAATACAAAAATTGCCTTAACTTTAACATGACCAATTTTATTTTAATTATTTTACAACAAACCTTACAATTGTTTGTCTTTATTAATATTTGTCTCATCATCATAATAGTGTACAAACTTATAATTTCAATTAATTATAGTCGAATTTCGGCTAACAGGGGGGAAGATGAAATTAGTATTTTTGTCACGCGCTAAACACAAGGGTAGTCTGTAAAGTGGAGCTTAAACAAAATGTGATTTTGTTTACATTTTTTATTCTTAGAAGAATCGCGTTAAAGCT
This sequence comes from Bombyx mori, assembly GCF_030269925.1. Lineage (NCBI taxonomy): Eukaryota > Metazoa > Arthropoda > Insecta > Lepidoptera > Bombycidae > Bombyx > Bombyx mori. The sequence continues at coordinate 16,052,658 of NC_085121.1, forward strand.
ATCAAAACGATTTCGATCAAACTCGAGTTAGAAAACGTTTGATTGACGTATACAACGGTATACTTGTAGACGGAATGTAATGAGATTGTTTTCGTAGCTAATACTAGTATAAACTACCACCCCTACCTAAGCAAAACATGTATCTATCTATTCATTGAACAATATAAGCAAAAACATATTACAGTATTGCGTTTTCGATTTCTTTGTAAGTCATAGGCGTTACCTAAAAATACTTTTATCGTTTAATCTCGCCTTTATTAAATATTAAAATCTTGTGTTTATTACTTACTGTCGTAAGCACGGGATTAGACCGAGAAAGTAGTTTTAATTACACGCAAAAATGTTTATGGCTCATCTGCCCATAATCAGTGAGACAGCAATGCGAATCTGAGACCGCGCGTTCAATTTCATTTATTGACGTAAGTTTTCATATGTTAACCTAACAATTAAGTCAAAAAGTCAAAACAGTCGAAAGATTGAATTGAATAAGATCACACCAGTCCCTGACTAAGACCACCCTTTAGTCGTCCCCTTCGGGAAACACATTTGACGTGAATGTTCTTGTTGACGTCAAAATGATTATAAAGTTTCTGCTATTGGTTTTCATTAAAATTGACAATTTGAGAAACACGCGGAAAGTTAAAAGCAAGATCACTCCGTTTCCATATGTTTTTGAAGTGAAGCTTCTTTAGGCGCGTTGAAAGTGAAATTAATCTCGCGACAGATTCGTTACGGCTAGAGAGAAAAGATACAATTTAGGAAGAGCGAGAGTGAGAAAATAGATAGAGCGTTTCGCGAACCTCTCGACCATAGAGAGAGGGAGAAAGCGAGCTAGGTTTGTTTCTATTATATACACATCGGGCATCCTACGGGCGTCGGCCAGTAGATGGCTTGTTATTAATTTCTCATTGCTCCCGTAGATGGCAGTAACATATTAACTATCTTATATTTTATATTTAATGAAGGATTTTAATATATATTTTTTCTATACATAAGTATATAATTTAAAAAATATATAAATGGTGAAGGGGTCGTTTCTCTTATACACAGCATTCCCTATTACAAGAGAAATTTGATTTAAGGATGAAAAATGAAGAAAACCACAATACTACACACCGCAAAAAAAGTTTAACTTCTTTCAAATGCACCAAGTTGCACACGTACCACTTTTTTATAAGCTTGGTTTTAACTTACAATATTTTTATGTGAATATTTAAGTTGTTAGGAATGACATCGACATTGTCACAAGCATTTCCAAGAAAAAAAAATGTATTTTAGTACAAATTTTGATTTAAATTGTGCGACATCTAATATATAAAATTCTCGTGTCACAATGTTCGTTCCCATACTCCTCCGAAACCGCTTGACCGATTCTCATGAAATTTTTTATGCATATTCAGTAAGCCTGAGAATCGGCTACTATCTATTTTTTATACCCCTAAGTGATTAGGGTTGTCCAGCCCTAACATATTTTTTTTTTATCTGGACATATTTTTTTTTGTTATAATGAGGTATTATGTGGTTGAATGACGTTTTGTTATTTTTATCATCGTTCACAGCACTACATACCTCTTTCACTCATGTACCACATCCTTACACACTTACAATAAGTTCGTTTTTTTTCTACACTAGAAATTCCCTAGAAATCTTATATATGGCAAAACAATGTTTGCCGGGTCAGCTAGTGTTTTTATATCATACTAACTGTACCCGTCCGCTTCGCTGGGCATTTAAAATTAACATTATTATTTCTAATCCCCATAAAGATTTTCATCATTAACGCTCCCGCAACTGGTGTAAGGAGTCCAACACTCATATAAATATTAGCTTATCCATTAAGTACATGTATTTTCTACATGAGTATCAAGTTTCAAGTGAATCGGATGCATGTTTCAGTAGTTATAACGGAACATCCGTAAAAATCACTGTAGATTTATATATTAGTATAGATAAATTGTGTAAATGTCATAGATTGATGATTGGGTTTGATGTTATTTCTATTTAGATAATTAAAAGAAATGATTGTTTTAAAAATGTCTATAAACTTCGAATGTGATTTATTGCTCTGACACAATCGCTAATCCACTGGAGCTAAATGATTACTGGATCTCATAGAGCCTTCAACGTCACAACTGATCTGAAGATATCAGGTCGAATTCATCACTACATAGTATAAAACAAAGTCGCTTTCTCTGTCCCTATATCCCTATGTATGCTTAAATCTTTAAAACTACGCAACGGATTTTGATGCGATTTTTTTTGATAGATAGACTGACTGAAGAAGAAGGTTTATGTGTATAATAACATCCATTAAATAGTGGAGAAATCAATAATAAATTACAGTTTCCGAAGCGAAGCGAGGGCTGATCGCTAGTAATTGTATAAAAGCCTATTGTCAAACGTGCTCCGATTTGAACGGTCATTGACCTGTAAGATCGCTTAGTTAGACAATCGAAATAATAACAGGTACGTCCTGGTTGTTCGGAGAAATGAGAAATATTAACGTAAATATTGATCTGCGGAAAATGTTTTCTGTTAGCGCCTTAACAAACACGTCTTATAAGTAAGTCTGAATTAAATTGAATCAAGCCACCTGTTGGTCAGCAGACAAAGGTTAATGGCAATCGAAAACCTTAAAAACGCCTGTATTTATACAGACGCTTTTATTTTTCAAAACTATAGTTATTTAAAATCAATGCCACTTTGAAATTTTCTATAAACTTCGTATAGGTTTTATTGGATAGATTTGTGCACGGTATTTTCGGTTGAATTTTTGTGTTTATTTTCATTGTTACCTACTGTGAATGTAAGCTGCACTATTTGAAAATACGAGGATTTACCGGTGATGGTTGAAAGACCGGAGAAGGTAGTACCTACGTATTGCCTATTTCTGCCGCGTATCAATCATGTGTTCGGGTTTGATTGATAGATAAAGAGAGATAGAGAGAGAGAGAGAGAGAATACACTTTATTGCACACGAAAACACAATTTACATTCAAAAACAGTCAACAAGCAGATATATTTGTACAATAGGCGGTCTTCTCGTTAAAAGCGATCTCTTCCACGCAACAGTTTAATTTACAGAAATTCTGGAAAATATAAAAATATAACAGGTATTTTGTGGTGTACTATTGGCAATACATTATTATAGAAAATATATACATAGATATATACCGTTTACATATAAAATGAAATAACTATTTGATTTATATACCAATATACATATTTACATACTAATATACTATTTAGCTGTTATTTTAATGCAAAGCATCTTTTCACCTTGCATCTTTTGTGTCGTGTATAAGTTTCTGTAATTACTCTCCTACCTCGTCTACCTATTTATGTACGCAAATGAAAAAAGTGCACTTCAATTAACGACGTTTGGGTGCACTTGCACTTTTGTCCCGTCATGAGTTTTGGTCACCCTAACCGCTGCCCGTCCTTTTTGTGCCAACGTAAATAGGTCAAGCGGCTTTAAAGCTCATTACCGCGACACACACTGTCCAAGTGCCGAAATAAATATACGTAATGTCGTTAAAAAAATTGATCTTTCAAAATAAGGTCCCGCGAGCCCGGGCACATGCACGCTCCCCTCACCCCGCACCTCTCTCTGACAGCTGTGGCACGCCCTGCCACTGCAAATGCAAAGAATTATTAGCACTACAACAAATGCTGCAACTCACCAATCTGCCGACGCATTTGCTCGTCGATACCCTCCTGAGGAGGGCTTTTCTTTCCGCGTCATTATCGCTATCGGTGCTATCCTCAAAGAACCCTGTTTTCCTCGCATTATCGGACGCGTTACCATGAGCTACTGACATCACTCCGCGGGAAATCGCGCACCACACACACCGCACACCTCAATCGCAACTACATCATACAGGATAAACTAATAATTTACATTGTATACACGGATTGCTACCTCGCTGACATTTCAAGCGAGCGCCATGACAATAGTGACAGTCCACTGAAGCTGAAAACAAAACAAGGCGAACCGCGGCGGTGGCGGCATCCCACCGTCGAGTTACGAACTTCGCTGAAACGACAAACGCGAAAGAGAAAATAGCCGAGAAATTCAATAAAACAACAGCATAAGAAATTGATGTGATTCCTACAGACAGCTACAGATGGCGTTTTCGTTTATATCGTCAAAAACTAACTTAAAGTTTTGAATAATTAAATAAGTTTACACAAATTACTTTATTACTGATATGGTTATTGCTAAATAAATTAATTATTTTATAGCTTGATTCGTAAAATTTAAAAAAGTTCTAACTACATTATTTTAATCGCACAATGTTTTAATTCGAAATATGACATATCTTCTTTAAAATACTTCTAGAATAATTTTTAAATTTTCTGCATCTGTCGCATCACTGAAATTTCAGTCATTCTATTGAAATCCGACGTACGATGAACACAGTGTGAATTTGCTATTTAACAATTTTTTTTTTACTAGTTTTAAGCTAATGTTAAGCATTTTATACAACATCTTTTGCTAGCTTTTTAAAGTAAATTTACAAGTATCTGTGACGAGAAATCGATAAATTAACAAGATGAGGGAAATTATCAATCTCCAGGTCGGTTCTTGTGGAAACCAAATCGGCGGAAAGGTAAGCATGTTAGCTATTACACCTCGACTGGTTCTCGGGCAGTGAAGCCATTCCCTTCCGATAACAATGCTTAGTCTAGGATGCCGCCATCGGGCATAGTCTCTGCTGAAATATTAGTTATTTTTACGTAGGATTCTTCGCGACAGATCGGAATTGTGATATCACCGTGCGAGTTTGTGGTATATGTAGAGAAACTGTTGTATTACTAAGTCTATTTTACAGGACGTTAATTGAGAATATTTTTTTTACTTACGAAGGCCAGCTCACGACCTACTAGTTAATCAGAATTAACATAGTAAATATGGTTTGATTAATTGAATAAAATCATCAAAAGTATATGCTCGCGAAAGGTTTATGACGTTGACTTGCACATGTCTAGAATTATTTTGTATGATGAACATGAATCTCCGCTTTGTACCGCACAGCCACAAGTATTTTCCGTAGCAATTTCCGTTACTCATTAATACTACTTGTCTCCAGTTCTGGGAGGTGATATCTGACGAGCACGGCATCGATCCAAGCGGATGCTACCACGGCGACTCCGACCTGCAACTCGAAAGGATCAACGTGTACTACAACGAGGCATCGGCTGGGAAATATGTTCCTCGCACGGTTCTTATCGACTTGAAGCCGGCCACGATGGACGCGGTGAGGTCGGGACCCTTCGGATGCCTATTCAGACCGGACAATTTCGTCTACGGACAAAACTGTGCGGCCAACAACTGGGCGAAGGGACACTACACTGAAGGAGTAGAGATTCTGGAGTCTGCTTTAGATGTCATTCGAAGGGAAGCTGAGGGCTGCGATTGCCTGCAAGGTTTTCAGATGTCACACTCGCTAGGTGGCGGTACCGGTTCCGGATTAGGTACGCTACTCGTGAACAGGATACGCGAAGAGTATCCCGACAGAATTATACTGACCTTTTCAGTCTTTCCAAGTCCCCGAGTGTCGGATTGTGTGGTGGAGCCATATAACACAACGCTGGCGGTCAATCAGTTGGTCGAGAATACTGATCACACGTTCTGTCTCGATAACGAAGCATTGTACGACATTTGCTTCAGAACGCTGAAGCTAACCACACCGACATACGGGGACTTGAACCACTTGGTCTGCGCCACGATGTCCGGCATTACGACGTGTTTGCGGTTTCCTGGACAGCTGAACGCTGATCTGAGGAAGTTGGCTGTGAACATGGTGCCGTTTCCGCGCCTGCATTTCTACACCCCTGGCTTTGCGCCGCTGACGTCGCGAGGAGCTCAACAGTATCGAGCTTTAACTGTACCCGAGCTGACGCTGCAAATGTTCGACGCCAAAAACATGATGGTCGCGTGTGATCCTCGACACGGGAGGTATTTGACCGTTGCGACGATATTCAGGGGGCGAATGTCTATGAAAGAAGTTGACGAGCAACTGGCGAATATTCAGAACAAAAACAGCACGTATTTTGTCGAGTGGATACCCAATAACTGCAAGATTGCCGTGTGTGACATACCTCCGAGGGGTCTTAAAATGGCTTCGACCTTCATTGGTAACACGACGGCCATACAGACCATATTCAAGAGGGTGTCTGAGCAGTTCGTGGCTATGTTTAGGCGGAAAGCCTTCTTGCACTGGTACACTGGTGAGGGTATGGATGAAATGGAGTTCACGGAGGCAGAGTCCAACATGAATGATTTAATATCTGAATACCAACAGTATCAGGACGCTACGGCTGATGACGAAGGGGAGTTCGACGAGGAAGCGGAAGAGGGCTTAGAGGAATAGGTTTTAGGCTGTTCATTTGTGTATGTCTTTGTATCGTTGTTTGAATAAACTAAATCGATTTTATTCCGAATTTCATTATTAACAAGCATATTTTTGAAGCTTACAATATTCAATATCTTTCTATGGATAGAAGCGCCTTTTTTTTTTATTGCCTTTGTAGGCAGACGGGCATACGGCCCACCTGATGGTGAGTGGTTACCGTCGCCCATGGACTTCAGCAATGCCAGGGGCAGAGCCAAGCCGCTGCCTACCAAAAGCCTTTAACTTCTACATTGCTAGACTACAAGATATGCTGCATTTCTGCAGTGGAGATAAACCAAATGAAAATTGGTCCTGTTTCGAAGTCTTGATAATATAAATTACATTTATAATTGGCAAAAAATGCATTCAGATTGCAGATATTTCATTTTCAATGAAAAATAGGGTTTAATGTAGATGCCTAGATTGAGGACGGCTGTTATTTAAATGTGCATAAATATGCAAGTTAATTAAAATATTATACATTTGAAGTTACAATCTGAATTCCACCACTCGCCGAGTATGTAGGTAATCTTAGTTACTTAAACTTCAAACCGGAAGGCACGATTGCTTTGCGGCAGAAGTAGGCAATATAATCACTACCTATATAGTTATAATATAGGCAGAAGACACCCTACTCATTGCTTAGCAAGTATGGTGGTAGGTATATATCTATTTTGTACATCATGCGCATTACTAGTGGTAGGACTTCTGATGATCCCGCACGGATAGGTACCACCACTCTGTCTATTTCAGCCGTGGAGGGTGGGGCAGCCGTTGAAACTATACTGAGACCTTAGAACTTATATCTCAAGGTGGGTAGCGGCATTTACGGTAGGTATAGATGTCTATGGGTTCCGGCAACCACTTAACACCAGGTGGGCTGAGAGCTCACCCACCGATCTATGCAATAAAAATAAAAATATCTACGCAAGTCGCCTGCCTGCGACAAGCTCAGGACGTAGCAGCTCCTTTCGTAAGTACCTATGTAGGTGCAGCGTTGGCTTACTGTTTCACATTTTAATCAATTTATTAATTGATTACTGGGCATAAATAAAAGCAGAAGACACTTAACCTACGATACCTTATTGTCTCAATAATGAGAATTATATCTGCATACTAAATGTATCCTGAAGTAACTAATACTAGTTGTCCGGGAGAGCTGGTTGGCTGATGCGGAATGGCCGCAATCAAACGAATCGGACAGTTAAAAAATGTGTATTAATATTTTGTGAATACGTGTCGCACGTCGTGCGGCCGTTGTAGCTCTCTTCGTGGTAGCCTCGCTGTCGGTGTCGCACCACTCACGCCCCGCAGCCCGCGCCCCGCCGCCACTGGTGCAGATCTCGAGCCATGCGCGTGAACAGGCTCCCCGCCTTGGGAACCCTGGTTACCAAGAGACTCGTCCTCTGGGTTGGTAGCTGGGAGCAGGCAGACTCTGCCTAAGGCCCTCTGGATTACGCCACGCGCAGTCGTGAAATCGGCTACCCGGGTGATGCCGTCTGCCCCTGGATACAGTTTCTTAACTCGTCCCAAGCGCCATCGCATGGGGGGAAGGTTATCGTCCTTGATGACGACAAGATCTTTGAGCGTTTTTCTCTGCTCTCGCCACTTAGTCCGCTGCTGCAGCTCGCTTAAATACTCTTTATGGAACCGGTCCCAGAAGTGCTGTTTAATCTGTTCCAATCTTTGATATCTGTTTGGACAATTTGTAACAATAGGTGGTTCTGGTAAAGCAGTCAGCGGTCGGCCTATGAGGAAGTGCCCTGGAGTCAGAGGAGTCATATCAGATGGATCCGACGTTAGAGGAGTTAACGGGCGGGAATTTAGGATCGCTTCGATCTGAGTGAATAGCGTCGTAAGCTCCTCGAACGTAAGATTCGCGTTTCCGATTACGCGTTTCATTAATAACTTTGCTGAACGGATTCCAGCCTCGTTCAACCCCCTCCAGTGAGGGGAATAAGCGGGCGAAAAATGAAATTTAATGCCCTCATCGTGGGCAGCCGCAATGACAGAACTTTGGCTTGCTCGCAACATTCTGCCCAGCTCATTATTAGCACCCACAAAGTTGGTGCCATTGTCACAATAAATGTCATGAGGCTTGCCACGACGCGAGATAAATCTACGAAAACACATTAAAAATGCTTCAGTACTTAGACCACTAACCACTTCCAACGTTAATGCCTTAGTACTTAGACATACAAAAAGACTAAGCCAACATTTGGATACCTTACATCCTCTGCCCTTACGGTCCATGATTGAGAAGGGCCCGCCAAAGTCCACGCCTGTTACGAGGAAGGGATAGGTAAGAGTGACTCGAGGAGGAGGTAAGTTACCCATCATAGGTTGTATTGAGTTACTTTGCACACGAACACACGCGATACATTTACTAAATGTACTGCGTGCAAGATTACGTCCACCGATGGGCCAATATTGATCTCGTATAATGCTAAGTAATAATTCAGGCCCACAATGCTTATGACGTACATGCTCTTTATGAAACAATAGTTTTGTAAATTTATGACGTGCACATAATAAAATGGGATGTTTTTTAGAATACTCGCAGACAGAGTTTTGGATTCTGCCTCCAACCCTAATCAAATCCTGCTCATCTAAGTAAGGGCTTAGTGACAAAATTCTCGATTTACGAATTATCCTTTTATTGTTTTTTAATGATTGCACTTCATCAGGAAAGGAATCGTGTTGGCAGGTTTTGATCAGGGTCTGAGTAGACCTATCTATTTCATCGTTACTCAGATCACCACTAAGCCTCGAATCCTTTGTTTTACAATTGTGAATAAATCTTAAAATATATCCTACCACCCGGATCATTCGTTGAAATCTCGAGAACCTATCAAAGTCAAATGAAGGCTTAACAGACACACAACATGTATTTACTTTGAGCTCCGGAAGCTCAACATTTTCTATAGAAGCGCTTGGCCACTCCGTTTTCGGTTTCATTAAAAATGGTGGGCCACTCCACCATAACACTAAATCTTGAAGCTTGCTAGGGCTGACTCCTCGAGAAGCTATGTCTGCCGGGTTAATTTCCGTAGAAATGTGATGCCAGGAAGATTTGTCAGTCAGTTCGTGAATTTCATTTACTCGATTGTAAACAAATTGCTTTAGATTACTAGGGTTGGTATTTTTAATCCATCCAAGCACAATTGTAGAATCAGTCCAGAAATATTTTTGATCAATCTTACGACTGAGTGACTGACAAACCTTTGAACTTAACTGAGCACCAAGCAGGGCCGCTGCCAGTTCGAGCCGCGGTATGGTACTGGGCTTCAAGGGGGCAACCCTAGCCTTGGCGCATAACAATTTGACTGATACTTTGTCTCCTGAATCAGTACAACGTATAAATACACATGCTGCAAATGCGCTCTGAGAGCTATCGACAAAACAGTGTAATTGCACTGACACTGGAGTGTCCGACGATGTATGGAAGACGTGGCGTGGAATATTTATCGCCTTTATTTGTTTTAAATTATTTACAAAGTCACTCCACTCTTTCGATACATCGGCGGACACCAAATCATCCCAGTCCAGTTTAGACTTCCACAACCTTTGTAACAGCATTTTAGGAACAATCGTACAAGCGCTTAACAGCCCTAGGGGGTCGAAAATCTTGCATGTTGCTGCAAGAATGGTTCTCTTTGTAAATGGCTGCTCGATCTGAAAGTCGACTGAAAAATACAGCTTATCCTGGGAGGGACACCAATTCAACCCCAGCACCGACGATTGATTCTGTAAGTTAGAGTACTGATCGTTTGCCTGGGATAAATCCTTTTCAGTACATATGGTTGAAATGGGGTCACTCGCAAATATACTTGGAATGTTAGTTCTAAATTTTCTAAGTGGGAGGCAAGCCTCAGCCAATTTATCGACCACTGCATCACGTAAGTATTTGAGTTCAGTTTTGTTATCACAACCGGTTATAAGGTCGTCACAATAAAAATCATTTTTTATAATATTAGCTACTCGCTTGTCTGAACACTCCGTTGATAACTGAACTAAGCATCTGGTGGTCAGATAAGGGGCCGATGCTGTCCCATACGTTACAGTATTGAGTTGTAATGTTCGCAAAGGCTGAGTTTCATTGTCTCGCCATAATATAAGCTGTAAGTGACGTTGCGCTTCATCCAGCATAACCTGACGGAACATTTTCTCAATGTCCCCCGATAATACATACTTATGCTGGCGAAATCGCAACAAAATTGACATCAAATCGTTTTGTACGACCGGGCCCACGTACTGGATATCATTTAACGATTTACCTGATGCTGTGCGAGCAGAGCCGTTAAAAACGACCCGAAGTTTTTTTTTTTTTTTTTTTTTTTTTTTTTTATTGCCTTTGTAGGCAGACGGGCGTACGGCCCACCTGATGGTGAGTGGTTACCGTCGCCCATGGACTTCAGCAATGCCAGGGGCAGAGCCAAGCCGCTGCCTACCGCTTAATACTCTCCATAAGCCTCGTTTGAAGAAGGACATGTCATAGCGCTCGGGAAACACCGTGGAGGGGAGCTCATTCCATAGCCGGATGGTACGTGGCAAAAAAGATCTCTGGAAACGCACTGTGGATGACCGCAGTGGCTCCAGGTAGTATGGATGAACTCTACTCCGGTGGCGGGCGGTGCGATGGTAAAAACGAGATGCTGGTATCATCTCGAACAATTCCTCAGAGCACTCCCCATGGAACATACGGTACAAAATACAGAGGGAACCGAAGTCCCTCCGCAGACCCAGAGGCTCCAAACGATCCGAGAGAATGGGATTATCGACAGTCCGAACGGCCCTCCTCTGTATGGAGTCAAATGGAAGAAGCTGGTATTTGGGAGCCCCGGCCCAGAGATGGGAGCAGTACTCCATGCGAGGCCGGACTTGTGCTTTATAAAGCAAAAGTCTTTGTCCAGGCGTGAAGTACCGCTTCGCTCTGTTGAGGACTCCCAGCATTTTGGACGCCAACTTGGCTTTGCCTTCCAAATGACTCCGAAACTGGACATCGCTCGAAATGTCGACCCCAAGTATCCCGATACTCTCGGAAGGTTGCAGGGATACTCCTTGGAATTGCGGCGCCATGACAAAGGGGTCCTTCTTCGCAGTGAACGCGCAAACTTGTGTCTTTATCGGGTTGAATTGAACCAAGTTCAATTCACCCCATTCGGAGACTCGCCCCAGAGAGTTCTCCACTTCAGACACAAGTTTTGATCGTCTCTCTTGCACCACGCTCCGAGAGAGACTCTGATGGCCGATATATCGCGCATCCCCCGTGCTATCATCTGCATAGCAATGCATGCCATCAATAGACAGCATGTCATTGATATACAGGATGAAAAGCGTGGGGGAGAGCACCGAACCTTGTGGAACGCCAGCGTTAATGGTCATGGTATCAGAACAGTCACCGTCTACAACGACCGTGATGCTCCGCCCATCCAAAAAGCTAGCGATCCACTTGCAGAGACCCTCGGGGATTCCGTAAGATGGTAACTTCGATAGAAGTGCCCTATGCCAGACCCTGTCGAAGGCCTTCGCGATATCAAGGCTCACAGCAAGAGCCTCGCCCTTGCTCTCCAAGGCTTCAGCCCACCTGTGAGTAAGGTATACAAGAAGATCGCCAGCTGAGCGACCGTGACGGAAACCGTACTGTCGGTCACTGATCAGCTGGCGATCTTCAAGATACTTCAGGAGTTGTGTATTTATAATTCGCTCCATCACCTTGGAAAGCAAGGAAGTTATCGCGATAGGCCTGTAGCTCGATGGGTCCGACCGGTCACCCTTCTTGGGGATAGGGTGGACGTGGGCGGTCTTCCATGAAGACGGAACCCTGTTAGTGCAATAAGAGAGGCGATACAAACGCGTTAGCGCAGGTGTCAGCTCAGGGGCGCACGTTTTCAAAACCACTGCGGGGATGCCGTCTGGCCCACTCGACTTATGGACGTCCAGGAGTCGGAGCTCCCGCCTGACTGCACACTGTGTGAAGCAGATATCCGGCAGGGAGCTATCACACCGGGGGATGTTCGGTGGTGTGGTACCCCCGTCGTCCACAGTCGAGTTCGAGGCGAAGAGTTTGACCAGAAGGTCAGCCTTCTCTTTCGCGCTGTGGGCCAGATTGTCATCGGACTTGCGCAGTGGTGGGAGACTAGGCCTGCAGAAGTTTCCTTCTGCAGCTTTGGCGAGCGACCAAAAAGCACGGCTCCCGGAGGGATAGCTCTTCAATCGCTCGCCAACTCTAGCGACGTGCTCCGACTTCGCCTTGGCAATTACCTTCTTGTAGGACCTGGAAGCGGCGTTATATTTCCGCCTTTCCCCTGAGATGTTAGGATCCCGACGTCTCCTGGCATTATCCCATGCCACGTATGCGGACCGCTTGAGGTGTGCAGCATCCCTGCTGGCATTGTTATACCAGGGTTTGCTGCGACCCCCAACGGGCACTACAGAGGAGGGAATAAACAATTCCATCCCCTGGAGCACCACGTCTTTAAGACGGTCCGCACAGACGTCAGGATCAGCAGAGGAAAAGCAGAACCGCCCCCATGGGTAGGATGCGTAAAATTCACGCAATCCATCCCAATCTGCTGACATATACCGCCAAACTCTTCGATACCTGGTCGTCGTTCGACGATCAGGACGAGAGAGTGGTACGGCAGCACGAATAAGGCAGTGATCAGACGATCCAAGCGGAGCGTCGACCACCACACTGTATCCGGCCGGATCTGTGGTCAGCAGAAGGTCCAACAAAGAAGGCTCGTGCCCCTCGATATCTGGGACACGGGTGGGCTGTGTCACCAGCTGGGAGAAGCCGTAGGCCAAGGCGAAATCGTAGGCAGTCCGACCCGGGAGGTCAGTGGTTCTGGACCCCAACCACTCTTGGTGGTGAGCGTTAAAGTCTCCAAGAACCACCACCTCCGCAGATGGGTACTGCTCAAGCACGCGGTTAGTCCCCTCTTGCACATGCTCAAACAGAGCTGAACCTGCATCACTGCTGTGGGACCTGTACAGGCACGCGTAGATTCGGCTACGGCCCCCGTGATCTACGCGCAGCCACAAGAGGGACAGGTCCCGTTGTTCGAGGCCCCGAAGACGGCGACAACAGATATCAGCCCGGACGAATACGCACACCCCGGCTTTACGCAGGAAGTTGTGCTCCAATACGTAGCCGGGGTATTCAAGGTATGAGGTATCATCCGGAACAGATATCTGCGTCTCCGTTAAAAAAAGCAGGGCGGGCTGCGCCGTCTCAAGGTGGTGGTGTACGGCGTCAAGGTTGCTATGTAGGCCCCTGACATTGCTGAAATCCACATTAAATGTGGAATGGGGGACCGCCTGTGAAACCCTTTTCTTTTTTTTTGTAGTCTTCATGATTCTTAAGTTTACGGAGAGTAGGATTAGGAGAGGTAGGATGTTGGAGGTGAGATCGAGGCAACACCTGAATGAAGCGCGGAACATAGTACGTGCTCTACCACGGGTTGCGTGAGAGACTGACGCAGGGCATGGAAGGGCCCCCAGTCCACTCTGCGTGCGATCGCCGGGATCCACTCCGGTCTCCGACTCCGGCACGACGACCGCACGACAGGATTTTACACCGGTTGGCGGGACAGCTTCCCGGGGCGGAGTTTAGTAGAGACACCCGGGTTCAGGTCCCCTACTGACCGGCGGGCGGCAGCGGGTACCGTTTCACTGGGTCTCCCTATACCCCCGTCAAACAATCACGCCCCGTGAGTTCGCACGCACGTCTGCTCCGCAAGTTCCAGGCGTCACCAAGACTCAACCCCAACAAGGAAGGGGAAAGGGAAGGGACAGAACTGGCTCTCCAAGAAGTTTTGTGGTCTCGCTCTTCTCTCGCAGCACGGCGTGATGAGGTAAATAATTTCCAGTAGATGGCCTATCTATTTCTGTTAAATGACCTAATGTGGCATATTCATGTACAAAATCACTATACATTTCCTTCAACTTCGGCTGCTTTTGAAAACGCCTTTCTAAATTTAAAAAACATCTCTTAGCAAGTGAGTAAGAGTCTCCGAGAGCCTCAGGAGCCTCGCGCAAGGGCATTTTTACCTGGAATCTACCAGACGGTAAGCGAATTGTATTTTCATTAAAGGAATCTTCACAAATTTGTTCATCTATTGACAATGATCGTTTTGGCATTATAAAATTTTCCAAGTCCCAAAATTTAGAAAGTGAGTCTTTAATTTCCTGACTAAAATGACATATAGATTTCACAGATGGCATGGTCAGAGTCATGGGCCCTGCAACCAACCATCCAAACTTCGAATAAATTAACTTAGGTTTATTTTCACCTAATGATATCTGGCAACCACCCTTAACAATATTCCACATCACATCGGACCCAATTAATATATCAACTTTGCTACTTTTATGAAAGTTTGGATCGGCGAGTGCAGTATTGCTGGGTATGTTTAACTCCTCGGGATTGATTTCTACACTAGGTAAGTTTTCAGAAATATTTGATATAATCATACACTGTACGTCCGTAGTGTAGGCATTAATTCTTGACTTTAATTTTAATGTACAATATTCAGTGGCTGTAGATATCGAATTGTTCAGTCCACTTATACATCGTGACTTAGTACTATTAGTTTTAATTTTAAGTTTATTTTTCAGGTGATCAGTGACAAACGAACTTTGACTTCCACAGTCCAAAAGAACGCGCGCCGGGTAAGTACTATTGTCACGCTCATCGACGACTTGAACCACTGCAGTACCCAGGAGGACTTCGCTATTACTCGAGCATGAGGTAAGTGTAGTCAGAACAGCGCTAGTGCTAGCCACAGTATTCAAATTTTGTTTTTCATGGCTAGTGTTTTGTTTTACCTCGTTAGTTTGTAAGTTCAAGTTACTTCCGTTTCGTATTAATTTATTGACACTATTATTATGATTATTATTATTATGACACAATAAACTATTATGCCTTTTATTACAGACTTTGCAGGAGCTGAGACGACAGTTGGAAATGGAATGACCTGGACGAAGACAATTGAAGCAGAGCTTGCGTTTTGAAACTTCTGCTTGCCTGGCTTCGATACTCAAATTCTTAAATTGATCACATTCATACACGCGATGATTCTTATTACACATAAAACATGACCTCTTTGGCATAGATGAGAAAAAAGTTTTAATGTGTCTTGGTTCCTTATTACTAACAAACCTTTCATTTCTATTAACCTGAACTGCTCTAGAGCCGCTTTGGACGGTCTCTAAAATATCAGCACGTTGTCTTAAAAACTGGTAAAAGTCTTCTAGTTCTATAGACCCACCAAGGTTCGCTTTGTACTCTTCCCACTTAATGCTAGTTACACTATCTAGCTTTTGCACTATAATATAAATTACAAGACTATCCCACTTATCAGTGTGCTCACCGAGTGTATTTAAAGCCCTCAAATTCTTTGAAACATGATCTATAATGTACCTGAGTGATCTATGCGACTCCCTATTTAAAGATTCGAGGCTGAATAACGATTTGAGGTGGTTATTAATCAGTACGTTTTTGTTATTATATCTGTTGCACAGTAGTTCCCAGGCAATCTGATAATTTTCACTGGTAAACTCAATTGATTTTATTGTGACAGCGGCACCACCCTCTAGAGAAGACCTGAGGTAGTGGAACTTGCTGATGTCAGGTATAGTGTCATTCGCATTGATGAGCGAGTCGAAGGTGTCCCGAAATTCAAGCCATTTCAAATAATTTCCATCAAAACTCGGTAATTTTATAGTTGGCAATCGAATTTGATTATTTAAGTGGTTATTATTATTGTTGTTATTACTACAGTTACTTCCATGTGAAAGTCTACGCTGGGCAGCCTTGTCGCGCTCCTCGCGTTTTGACACTATGTCCTGGGCACTAGACATGACCGCGAAGAACTGGCTTTCAATTTCGATTCTCTCTTGTAAGCGTTTATCTAAATTACTTTCTAAATCTAATACTTCTATTTGAGTTTGTACGTTTTCAAAATCTGAGAATAATTCCTTTATTTTTGTTAGTCTCAAATTAATATCAGTTATACTTTTTGTCGTGATGGTATCGGTTTCAATTTGTTCAATAACCAAGAGATAATCTTTGAATATTGTTAATCGCGCTTTAATTGTGCCACGTTTACGAACTAACAAAGCCAGTTCGTCCTGGTAAGACACTTTACTTTGTGCCATGATTGATTTGCAAATGATAAAAAAATATAAAAATGTGGGCAAGAATGTGCAAGCAAACCAAAATCCGTTGAAGCGAAGCGGGTAGATCCAGCGCTGCGCAGCGGCCGGGGCGCAGGTAGCAACAAGCGGCGCGTAGCAATAAGCGCGCTGCGGCAGCGGTGAACGAGCGCGCCCACTCTGGAATGTTCGGCGGCTCGGCTAAGCGATGTGCAATGGATGCGCGTATTTAAGCGTGTGAAGCGAAAGCAGCTTATGATTAAGAAAAGGCTATTCAAATACAAGCGAATGAAAATAATAAGTATTTAATAGTTGCGGAACTCGGAATTCAAAGATTTATTTTATTTATTATTTAAAATGAGTAAAAACAATGGGAGAAAATAAGATTTTATTTTTGGGTAATTACGTAGAATTGTCTGCTTTACGTAACGTTAATTACGTTTGCAATCGTAAAACACGATTTGCTATAGGCACTGTAATTCAAAGGAAAATGTTACTATATTATTAGTTATGACCCCTAGTTTGGGCCGATAAATATCTATAACGCACAATTATTAATTGCAAACGTAGGTAAAGACAAAGAAAATAGTAAATATTGTACCCCTAGTTTGGGCAGTTAAATGTAGAAGAAAACGTTACGTTGTAATATTGATTACACGTAACTAACTATAGATGTGTATAGAATGCAGAGTATTTAACTAAGTAGGTATATCGTAAATAAGCGAATTGAGGCAGAAATCAGTTAGCAAATTAACTAAATTTACGTTACCGTTTACTTTTTTAAGTTTGTAGGTAGATTTGCATAGCACACGTTGAATGATTCTATACGTGTAACTCGAAATTTTAATAGACTATTTACTTGGAAAATAGACATTAGTGTAAGCACATAACGCACTTTTTAGATTGACTCACGACACTATTTAACACTGATCGAAAGGGGTGCAAGGGAAATGATTAGACAAGGAACGGGCTTACTTCCTTTATGAATGGCCTTCTGGAGCGCTGGCTGTCCGGAAGACTTCGAGAAAGTTGTCCGCTTGTCCTTGTCCGTTGACCGCTTCGTGCGACTTTTGATACCTCGCCCGACGATGTGTAGTGCAGGTCTTCTGGACTTCACCGGCCCTTGGATGCAGACCGAGGTCAATGGCGGATCCAGGGGGGGGGTCATGGGGGTCATGACCACCCCCTGAGCTGGTTCCAGGACTTAGGTGGACCACTAATTGAATATAATCATTTTATTTATATATTTTGTCACCATACAGATTTTATGTAACTACATACCTTCAATATTTAATTAATTTAATATAATAATATAATAACTTTGTATAATGGCAAACGTTTGGGAACGAACGCATCTAAATTTGACTATGTGACCCCCTCCTGGCGCCAAAGCTGGATCCGCCCTTGACCGAGGTCCTGTCACGGTCGCCAATTTTTGTCCGGGAGAGCTGGTTGGCTGATGCGGAATAGCCGCAATCAAACGAATCGGACAGTTAAAAAATGTGTATTAATATTTTGTGAATACGTGTCGCACGTCGTGCGGCCGTTGTAGCTCTCTTCGTGGTAGCCTCGCTGTCGGTGTCGCACCACTCACGCCCCGCAGCCCGCGCCCCGCCGCCACTGGTGCAGATCTCGAGCCATGCGCGTGAACACTAGTATTTTCTGTCGTGGAATTATCAAGCAAATGGTTCCGAAATTGAACAGATTATTCAATTAGATTTTTTTACAATTGACAGCCGCCGAGCATAAGACCTACTTACTGTATGAGAAGCAGTTACCACTAACAAGCGTCTGCCTACTTGTCTAATACTATAATAGTCGGCACGTTAACATCACAATATCAATGCTGATACGTTGAGATATGATATCAAAGTCTCTTCTTCTTTTTAATCATACTCTCACTGCTGATGATCGTGACTCCGTAACGCTTTTTCAGCCATTCAATAAATCTGTTTCACGCGATGAACCGTTTGGTGAAGTGCGGAGTCGACACATACTTTCAGGTGAGTTGCGTTCCATCAACAGCCGTTCCAGATTTTATTTTTTATTTTATTTCTTAGATGAGTGGACGAGCTCACAGTCCACCTGGTGTTAAGTGGTTACTGAAGCCCATAGACATCTAAAACGTAAATGCGCCACCACCTTGAGATATAAGTTCTAAGGTGTCAGTATAGTTCCAACGGCTGCCCCACCCTTCAAACCGAAACGCATTACTGCTTCACGGCAGAAATAGGCAGGACTCCTTCTGGCAATGTGCCCAAAATATCGGAAACTCAAAGTCTCAATTAATTGAATTTTCAAAAAAGTATACACATCTAACAAAAAGTTTTGTTTCCAAAATATTATGACACTGGCTAAAAATCTTATGTCAAATTCAAATTTAATATGTTCGATTCCATGAAAAAACAACGAAACAGAATGTTCCTTTTCAAAACTCATTCTAATTGAAAATTTCGTGTGTGATGCAACTCTTGTAGGAAAATCATTGCATTTTTATATTAATTTTTTTTTTACATGATCAAATTCTCGAAAGTGTTTATTTAATATTCGATTCGGGGGGTTCCAAATTTTTAGTGCAATCATGAGGGAAATCGTCCACATCCAGGCGGGTCAATGCGGGAATCAGATCGGAGCAAAGGTACGTATGTGAATAAAATCTTGGTGTACTGCCCGCTTGGTCGTTGGTCAAAGCCGTTATTATTGTGCATTTCTCTCAAACCTCGTTTTAAGGACTTAAAGAGAGAAGCACAGAGAAGTTTATTCCTTAACCTAACCGTACGTGGTAACAGGATCCCTGGGAAACAGCAATACAGAGCTGTGCGCATTGCTTAAAAATAGTAGGATGCTTTCCTGTAAAGCCGAACTCCGCTTCAAGCCGACAAGCAGTGCGATTGTAAAATTGTGGGGATAATTTTAAACAATTCCTCGAGCCCTCTCTTATTTCTACTGAGTACCTATTTCGATAGCCCAGACATCTGGATTCACTGGTTATTGCCGTCACTAGCAGATTTCTGAATTGTTTCGCTCTGCAATAGGAGTCCCGCAACACAAAGGGCACAAAATGCAAAGCCCACATTTTAATTTTTGATTAATATTAGTTTTGTTTGGTCGTTTTCTAAATAGTATGATTTTAAACATTGTCGTTTTTCTGTGTTCATATTTAGAAAAGTGTACTTTTTTAATTATATTGTCGATTTTTTTTATCCAGTAAACTAAATCTATTAAAGAGCAAAAATTTCTGTAATTTATCCTCGTCGCGTTGTTTCAGAAACCTTCCAAAAGTATGGTTTTTGTATTTCATATTTTATGGTCAAATTATGACTGGATATTTTTATTGCCGTAGGCAGACGAGCATACGGCCCACCTGATGGTGAGTGGTTACCGTCGCTCATGGACGTCAGCAATGCCAGGGGCAGAGTCAAGCCGCTGCCTACCGTTTAATTATGTATATTATCCTCGGTTGCGATTGTTAATTTTTAAATTAAGTCTTTGGTTCGTTTGGCTAGTGTTTAGTATCTGTGACTAAGCCTACGGGAACCACGGAGTCCAGGCATTAATCTGTTATAAATACAATATTGTAACATATTAGATGATCTAATTTCTGTTTTCGTTCCGGCGTCCGTAAAAAAGCGGAGAATCCTTAACTGATTAATAGACTTATAGGATTTTACCTATTTGAAAAAGCCACTGATATACATTAATTATTTTTAGTTCTGGGAAGTAATCTCGGACGAGCACGGCATTGACGCCACGGGTGCTTACAGCGGCGACTCCGACCTGCAGCTTGAACGCATCAATGTCTACTATAACGAAGCTTCAGGGGGCAAGTACGTCCCGCGAGCTGTGATGGTGGACCTTGAGCCTGGAACCATGGACTCCGTCCGTTCCGGGCCGTTTGGGCAAATCTTCCGACCGGACAACTTCGTCTTCGGACAGTCTGGGGCGGGGAATAACTGGGCGAAAGGACATTACACAGAGGGGGCTGAACTGGTTGATTCGGTACTGGATGTAGTTAGAAAAGAAGCAGAAGGCTGCGATTGTCTGCAGGGTTTTCAGCTAACTCATTCTCTGGGAGGAGGTACTGGATCTGGTATGGGGACTCTTTTGATTTCCAAAATCCGTGAAGAGTATCCAGATCGTATTATGAATACGTTTTCCGTGGTACCAAGTCCAAAGGTTTCCGATACTGTGGTAGAGCCATATAACGCAACGCTATCAGTCCACCAATTGGTAGAAAACACTGATGAGACGTATTGTATAGACAATGAGGCGCTTTACGATATCTGCTTCAGGACTTTGAAGCTAACAACCCCAACGTATGGGGACTTGAACCATTTGGTTTCAGCGACAATGTCTGGTGTGACCACGTGCTTGCGATTCCCAGGACAACTGAACGCCGATTTGCGGAAACTAGCGGTTAACATGGTTCCATTTCCGAGGTTACACTTCTTTATGCCGGGCTTTGCACCATTGACCTCTCGTGGGAGCCAACAGTATCGAGCTCTATCTGTGCCGGAGCTGACGCAGCAAATGTTTGATGCCAAGAACATGATGGCTGCCTGTGACCCTCGCCATGGTAGATATCTGACCGTCGCTGCCGTTTTCCGCGGACGGATGTCTATGAAGGAAGTGGACGAACAGATGCTCAACATACAGAACAAAAATAGCAGCTACTTCGTGGAATGGATTCCCAATAACGTCAAGACGGCCGTGTGCGACATTCCACCTCGTGGACTCAAAATGTCTGCCACCTTCATCGGAAACACCACAGCTATCCAAGAGCTGTTTAAAAGAATTTCTGAACAATTTACAGCCATGTTCAGACGAAAAGCTTTCTTGCACTGGTACACGGGGGAGGGTATGGATGAAATGGAGTTCACGGAGGCTGAATCGAACATGAACGATTTGGTTTCGGAGTACCAGCAGTATCAAGACGCCACGGCTGATGATGAAGGGGAATTTGATGAAGAGGTAGAGGAAGAGTGAATGTTGTCCTGTTCAGTGTTTGTAACTTGTTGGTGTTTAGTGTTAGGCGTAATGTTTGTTAATTTGTTTAAACTTTTAATAAAATGGGTGTTTAAATAATTTGCGTTTAGTTTGAGCTAACGTGGTCAGGTTAATAGCCGCTATGTCCATTGTCTACGAGAAGGTGTGGAGGGTTGTCCTAAGCTAGCGTGACGCCTTTACTGGTGACATGTCTTGAGGGTCCACGCGGGTAGATACCGCCCGCGCTTATGTCGTGAAACAATGCGTTTCGGTTAGAAGGGAGGGGCTGCTGTTGTACTTTGAAGAAAGACTTGAAAATCGTCTCAAGGTGGGTGACGGTATTATAGTTGGATGTATATGGGCCAGTGATCACTTAGCACCAGGTAGGCCCATTGTAATCACCAGGTCATTACAATAAACTGGATTAAAAGATATCTTTGAAGGGTGGGGCCATAGATTATACACTTAATATGGTGGGGCAGCCGTTGTAACTAACTTGAGACCTTAGAACTTATATCTCAAGATGGGTGGCGCATTTACGTTGTGAATGTCTATGGGCTCCAGTAACCACTTAACACCAGGTGGGCTGTGAGCTCGTCCACCCATCTAAGCAATAAAAAAAAATAGCAGGACATGTGAGCGAGCAGAAGCTCAGCCAGGAGAGCATTTTTACGAATGCATTGCATGGCCTGCTGTTAATATACTGGAGTTACTAACCACTGGTTATGTTGCAATATTGAGACCTCAGCCTAGTTCTGTCCCTGTCAATTAATCACTGCACTAACATAGTGGGTGCGCTAGTATAGTATGAACCAAAGAACCCATAAATTGAAACATTTTAGTTTTTATCCAACACGGAATATTATATTTCACAAACATTCGAATTTTGATTATTGTTCATCACTGTCGTCGTTTTGCTCTTCTACTGTTTCTTCGTCTTCGAACTCCTGGTCAATGGTCGCATCCTGATACTGCTGGTACTCCGATAACAGATCACTGACATTGTTATCAGCTTCTGCAAAATCTCCCTCCTCCATACCCTCGCCTGTGTACCAATGTAGGAAAGCTTTTCTACTAAACATTGCTGCAAACTGCTCTGAAATCCTCTTGAAAATTTCCTGGATCGCGGTTGTATTCCCAATGAATGTCGCGGACATTTTCATTCCTCTGGGCGGGATGTCACAAACCGCAGTCTGCACGTTATTTGGGATCCATTCGACGAAAAAGTCCTTATTCTTTTTCTGCACGTTAAGGATTTGCTCGTCTATTTCCTTCATTGACATTCTTCCCCGGAAGACGGTGGCTACAGTGAGATAGCGACCGCGGTGAGGATCACAAGCCGCCATCATATTCTTTGCGTCGAACATTTGTTGTGTTAATTCTGGTACCGTGAGAGCGCGGTACTGCTGACTATTTCTTGACGTCAGCGGTGCAAAGCCGGGCATAAAGAAGTGCAGCCTCGGAAAGGGTATCATATTGACCGCTAACTTTCGTAGATCCGCGTTAAGTTGCCCTGGAAACCGCAGACACGTTGTCACGCCAGACATCGTTAAAGACACCAGATGGTTCAGATCCCCGTACGTAGGCGTCATGAGCTTCAACGTTCTGTGGCATATGTAATACAAAGCTTCGTTATCGATGCAGTAAGACTGGATTGAATTCTCTATTAATTGATTCACGGATAAAGTGGCATTGTATGGTTCAACGACTGTGTCTGAAACTGTTGGACTTGGAACCACTGAGTATGTGGCCGTAATTCGATCTGGGTATTCTTCGGTTAAGTTAGCGAGCAGCAAAGTGCCCATGCCTGATCCTGTACCTCCTCCAAGAGAATGGACTAATTGGAAGCCTTGCAAGCAATCGCAGCCTTCCGCTTCCTTTCTGACCACATCGAGGACTGTTTCAAGTAAATCTGCCCCTTCGGTGTAATGTCCTTTAGCCCAGTTATTGCCTGCGCCTGAGGCACCGCAGACTACGTTATCTGGACGGTAGATAGAGCCGTAGGGTCCGCCTCGGATTGAATCCATGGTACTGGGCTCGAGATCTACAAGAACAGCTCTAGGAACATATTTAGCTCCAAATGCTTCGTTGTAGTAGACATTGATCCGCTCGAGTTGCAAATCAGAGTCTCCTTGGTAGCGGCCACAGGGGTCGATTCCGTGCTCGTCAGATATCACTTCCCAAAACTGGAAAACAATTAACTATGATACTATATTTCATTACCAACGCAAGCAAATATCGTAATGTATAAAAATCGACTATAAATATATCGACGGATGAAACGATATTTTGTATAAGTGACATTTTTGCAACTTCACAGGGGAGCCATTTAAAGTTTAAAATTTGGAAAAAATATCATAACAAAAAAACTTTTTCAACTATTTGAATGGAGTAAACATAATTGAAGTTCAATTAAGAACATAGAATTGTTGATGCTAATAATCAAATCAAACGCACCTTTCATTACAAAGATAAGTGTCGCGTGTTAAGCATAATGTCGCCTAAACCTTTTAGCCTTTCCCCCCTCGACATTTAATCTTCTATTATAGAATATCCTAATGTCAAGTTCAGGAAATATTGTAAAAAGTAGTTCAATGATATTTTCATGATAAATTAGACGACTTCATAATAGTCGTTAATAAAAGCAATCCCGACAATTAACTTCAATCAAACTGTAGGTGCTATTGAGACAATTAAAAAATTTTTTTAATATTCTTCGCTAAAATATGTTCTGTAGAATTAAGAAATTATTTTTGGTGCTACTGGACATGTTTTCTCAGCGAAGTTAACCTACTGAGTTTTTTGCTGGATTTTGATCCCTCTTGCTAGGGATAGCAAATTCTCTCAGGTTGAACCCGTGAGCTCACTTACCCGTCCTTAGGCTACCAGCAAATAGGTAGGGAAAAAAATCTCAGCGACTTTAGCGCTGAACGATATAGTTCGTAAGCTACGATAGTTTTTTTTTAATTGCAAATATGGGTGGACGAGCTCACGGCCCACCTGGTGTTAAGTGGTTACTGGAGCCCATAGACATCTACAACGTAAATGCGCCACCCACCTTGAGATATAAGTTCTAAGGTCTCAGTATAGTTACAACGGCTGCCCCACCCTTTAAAACGAAACCCATTACTTGTTCACGGCCGATATAGGCAGGGTGGTGGTACCTACCCGTGCGGACTCACAAGAGGTCCTACCACCAGTCAGAAGCTATTCCTATAACAACCAAGATCCAGATTCAGTTCCAAATTTGTATATTTATGATGTTTATATCTATGAACGTTTCCGCGGTGACCATAACATGAGAAAATCCTTACCTGGAGCAGTTTTATGTGAACAAAAAAAAAACTACGATCTCATGTCTGAAGGTAGGTTACGTTATTCATGTTATATTCAATAGACAATGCTTACGGTACAGGTTGAGCAAGGGTTGAATTGTCAAAAATGTACGATAATATTCATATTTTTTTTACCTTCGAGCCAATCTGGTTCCCACATCTCCCGACCTGTACGTGAACTATTTCTCTCATTCTCGTGTATTAATAACAAAGAATTTATCGAAAATAATTGTGGAAGAACCAAATATTAAAATAAAACAAAAATACAAAAAACACAAAAATAAAACGTCTACATGTGCTTAAAGCTAAAATGTAAATAATAATAGTCTACATTTTGTTTCGCGACCCTATCGATTTTGTCTCTATGGCTATGGATTTTTAGCTGTAGATTTAATGTATTTATGTTGTTCGTTGCGTAAATTAAAAAAAGGGTTACCAGCTTTGACAGTCGTGAGCAGTTGTCACATTCCAGGCAACACTGTATTTTACATCCAAAAAAAAAGGTGAATGAAGTTAGCCCCTCAAAAAAATTTTTTTTTCCTGTTTTATACTTATTTTCTATTAATTCGTTTGTTCATCATTTGTTCATGATTGTTCACTGTTAATTATTGTTTGTTCTGCATTTATTTATTTAAAAAAAATATTTAAAAATATACCTACAAGTTAGCCCCTCTAATGCTGTGCAGGACGAAACAGGGTTTTTTATAGTTTAAGAAACAAATAGATTTAATTTAACCGTTAATAAGTGATTACGTAATATATGTCGTGGGGTCGTCGCGTCCCCTTGCGGGGGCGCGGAGCAGGCCTCGGGGAAACCCCTCTGCCCGGACATGTGGCTCCCTGCCTAATGAGGCAGGGGTGATGCGCTGCTGGATGGAGTATCAGGCAGGCTTGAAGATGTGTGTGGGGTCGACTTCTTTCTTCACTCTTCTCTTCTCTTCTTTCTTCCTCTTCTTTCTTCCTCTTCTTTCTTCCCTTCTTCCGGGGGCGGCTGCTGCTCTCCTCCATCTTTTTTTTTTTAATTTTTTTTTTTTTTTTTTTTATATATATTTTTTTTTTTTTTAATTTTTTTTTTTTTTTTTTTTTTTTATTTTTTTTATTATTATTTTTTTTTTTTTTTTTTTTTTTCCCTGTACTATTTACAATTTCATCTTAACCTAACTTAACCTAAAGTAAACCTAACTTAATCTAACTTACATCTAAGTGACGGCAGCGCGCCGTTCCTGCACTCCGTGGAGTGCCGGGACAGCGCGCGCCGTCACACCTAAACTAATCCTAATCTAACTTAACCTAACATAACCTAGCTAACCTAATATGGGGGAGAGAGCGAATCCGCACTCCACGCTACAGTCCTCTCCCCCTCTCCCCATCGTTATACAATATTGATGGGGGGGAGGACTGTAGCGGGTAAGAACACCCCATCCCAAAAGGGGGTGGGGGGTGGGGTCAAAGCCCCTCATGGAAATGAGGCTGCACCTACGGGGTGCAGCCGCGGTCCCCATACGGGGGACCCGCCAAACGGGCAAGAGGCGTGGGGCTAGAGGCTGATGAAACTCAGCTCCGAGAGGGGCGCTCATAGGTCCTCCCCGGCCTCACAGCCGGCGAGGAGCTTTATCTCCGAACGATCGTCGGGGGTACCAATAGCTCCCGCGGCAACGCCGTACCATCCGGTGGTCTGGCGTGCAGCGGGGCTATGTTGTGGAGATGCTCATGGGGCCCGTTTTCGGCTCGCTCGTACATATTACGGGCGAGCCTAGTCACAAACTCCACGAGCGACTCCACACCTAGGTCCCGGGCAATAACGTCATTTCTGACGTACTGCCCGGCCCCGACGATAATGCGGAGGGAAAGACTCTGCTGGGCCTGCAACCTAGATCGCTGGGACGGCGACAACAGGTGATACCAGGCCACAGCAGCGTATGTGAGGCGGGAACGGACGTATGTCTTGTAAATGGCGAGTTTGGTCCTGGTCGGAAGCCCGGACGCAAACACCGGCCGCAACAAGAACCTGGCCGCGCGAGTCTGACCGATGACTCGGTTGACGTGCGCGACCATGCTCAAGGAGCGGTCGATGTCGCATCCGAGATACCGGACCGTGGTCCTGAACTCGACATTCACACCTCGGAGGCTGAGTTTCTTTGGGACGACTCTGATACGGACCGGACCGTAGAGTAAGGCCGCGGTCTTTCCCACATTGACCGCGACTCTCCAACGGTCCAGCCACTGGGGCAGTAAATCCAAAAGCCTCTGCATCCTCATAATGGCTGCAGAGGGGAACGGAGAGGACGAGAAGTAGGCCGAGTCGTCAGCGAACAAGGCCAACTTCACGTCCTCCTCCCACGCCCGAAGGTGACCCTCCAGGGTGGGGATGTCGTTGGTGTAGAGGGCGTATAGGATAGGTGATAGGACACTACCCTGGGGAACCCCGGCCGTAATGGGACGCACGGAAGACCGTGCGCCCTCGACCGCGACAAAGAAGGTTCTGCCCTCCAGATACGACCCGAGCAGTCGCACGTGAGCGTGCGGTAGGCCCGCGTCCCGCAGCTTGTGGACCAGCCCCTCGTGCCACACACGGTCGAAGGCCTTCTCGATATCGAGAAGGACCGCGACCGTGTATTGGCCCGAGTTTCGCCGGTCTGCCAAGTGATGCAGGACACGGGTCAGTTGCAGAGTCGTCGAGTGGCCGCTTCTAAAGCCGAATTGCTCCGGCCTGAGGAGAATATACGGCGATATTCTCCTCAGGAGCAGCCGCTCGAACAACTTTCCCACGTGCGAGAGCAAGGTAATCGGTCGGTAACTGGAGGGCTTTCTCCTGTCCTTGCCGGGTTTGGGCAAGACGATGATCTTGCCCAGTTTCCAAGTTCCAGGGAAGTGTCCTACCCGGAGAATGGAATTAAACAATCGTGTCATTGCTGACACGATTGAGGGAGGGAGGTTTTGCAAGGCGAGGGGAGGAATACCGTCCTCACCGGGGGCTTTGCGCCTCTTCATCAACTTGATGAGGAGGCGCACCTCGCTGGGAGTGACTAAGTCGTCATCTCCCAGCTCGACTCCCGGCGATTCCGGTTTGAGGAATTGGATTACACCCTCTGACACCTCACGATGGAATGCAACCATCGAGGGTGCAGAGACATTCGGAGTGAACTGCCGCTCCAGCGAGTTGGCCAGGACTTCAGCACGAGCCAACGGTGTAAAACACCGTCTTCCCCCCTCGTCCTCCAAGGGGCAAGTGGGGGAAGGCTTGTTGGTGAGCCGGCGACAGATGCGGTGAAGGGGGGCCATCGTACGGTCGTCGGACGCGTCCAACAGTCCCCCCTCCCAGGAATCACCCCGGTAAGTCCGCATCTTAGTCGCCAGCTCACCCTCAAGTCGGTTGAGCTCGCGCTTAATCCTGGGACACCTAGATGTCGCCCAGAGCCTCCTCAGTGCCCTCTTCCGACGAATTAACGTCTTGAGGTGCACCGGGAGTTCCGCTCTGGGCCCCCCGCTGGGTACCAGAGTCGTCACTTGGTCCAGTGCTCCCCTGATGGTGTCGACGAGACGGGAAGCCGCCGTGTCGACCTCATCAGGGGTAGACGGGTCTTGAAACAAGGATTGGTCGGCCAGCAGTCCCGTAAAGGACTGCCAGTCGACCCTAGGCCTGAGAGGGGATGTCGCGACCCGAGTGAGCCCCAAACCCACCGTGACCAAGATCGGTAGGTGAGGGGTACTCAGGTCGTACAGTGCCTCTATCGCTAGAGGGCACCGTAGCCCCTTGTGAACACACACGTCCAATACGTCCGGTTGGTACCGGGCCAACGTTGGAACGTGTGTGGGTTCGTTGGGGCCGACCACGCAGTAGTCCCCCCTTTCGGCATCCTCGTACAATCGCCTTCCGGGCGGCGTGATGATTCGGGAGCCCCAAGCGACATGTTTCGCATTGAGGTCCCCGACCACCAAGGCCGGATGGCGATCATGGTTCAAGGCCCGTCTAATATCGTCCTCGACAAAATCAGGACCCGGGGGTCGATACGCGGCATAAATCCGCAATTCGGCCCCCGGTACGTGGACCCTCACCCCGACCGTTCTGGTAGAGGCGAAGGTCAGTAGCTCAAGCTCCTCGTGCACCACGTCCCTCCTGACGAGCGCCGCAGTGCCCCTGAACGGGCGCCCGTTGGAGGTCAGTTCGTCCCGTCGGTACACGAAGTAGTTGGGCATCCTAAAATCTTGTCGAGGTTTGAGCTTGGTCTCGCCCAGGAGGATAACCTGCGGGTCATACTCCTGGGCGAGTCGGATGAGCTCCGACCTCCGGGACCCTATCCCGTCGGGGTTCCAGTAGATGATGCGCAGCTCCTGGCTAGCCATTGAGCTGCGCAATCATCCGGTAGAACCCCGCGAGCAAGGCCCCGAAGGGACTGGCTCCCGAGGCGATCTCACGGATCACTCCGGAGATCACCTCGGACAGTTTCTCCCACAGGGAGAGGAGCCAGGCAGCGAAGCCGGCAGGCTGCGTGTCCTGTCGGCCGCTGCGCCGCTCTCTCTGCGGGCGGGGTGGTAGTGGGGGCTGAGTGTTATCCGGTTCTGGTATCTGTAATGGCGTGGTACTTACTTGGTTCTTTCCCTGGTTGATCGGTGCAGAGGAAGTGGGGATAGTCTCGGATTCGAGGACCTCCATTGGTTCCTCTTCCACCATAGGGGCCGTTCTCTCTTGGTGTACTATTGGGGGATTGGCGGCTAGTTTTAGTGCCCGCTTTTTTTCCTTGGTTTTTTGTTTTTTCTTTTTATTTTTGTTTTTTGTTTTTAGGGGGTTGGTTCGTGTTACGGGTTGGTGTCTGGCAGCCGGTCTTATGTCATTAGCCGGTGCCATCAACGTGGAGGCAGATGGAGCCGCTTCCACTACGTTGGAACGTTGAGCTGGTATGGAGAGAGTTGGGGCTTGGGTCGATTTCCCTTTACCCTTACCCTTGATTGAGACAGCCGGCGGGGCTGGGACTTGATTAACGGCTGCCGATGATGGCACTGGCCGTAGTGGTGGTACTGCGGGAGTTTGGGATCCCCGGGCACGCGGTGCCGGTGGCACAGGGGGAGGGACGGTAACTCCCAACATCCGCGCCTTCCTGCGGTAGACCGCACATCGTTTGTCAACGGCGGCATGGTCCTTCCCACAGTTGGCGCAGGTGAAGGGCCCGTCCCGAGGCCTCGGGCAGTCCGCCACGATGTGATCACCCGCACATCGAACGCAGCGGACCGCTCGGTGGCAATTGGTGGAGGCATGACCAAAGGCCTGGCAGCGATGACATTGCGCCGGCCCACGGTTTGGTCGCCATCCCTCAATTGCCACCCCCGGCAGGTACAGCAGTTCTTCAACTGCGTACAAGCGGGCGAGGCCTTCTTTGGAGAGGTGGTCAAGGGTTACGAAAAATACGCAACCCGGCCTCCCTCTCTTTGCCCTTATGCACCGGGCGTAGCGGGCCGGGAACCCCAGCTCCTTTAGGGCGTTTATGATTTCTGCCGCGTCGGTGTCAGCGGGCAGGCCTCGAATCGCCACTCTCGCGGGGATGTCCTCCTCTAACGCATAACAGTACCACTTTACGGCGCTGTCCGCGGAGGAGGCCCCCGCGAGGTAGGCTTGAACCACCCTGTATTCTTCTGCCGACGCGGGCAGAAATCTAAACCCTGTTCCATAGGGTCGCACAGACGGGACCCGCCCCAAGCGCTCCCTTATGGCCGCCATGTGGCGAGACCAGTTCGGGAGCGCTTCCACCATAATAGGTGGGTGGCGGCGGGGTGCCTCGTTAGCACGGATCCCTCCTGGAGCAGGGGACTTGGTTAACTCTGGTCTATGAGTCGTGGTCGATGGCTTTTGAGTTGCTGCTATTGCAGCATAGGAGGTGGAAGGTACTGGAGATGGAATGGGATTGGGTGTAATTTTAGGGTGGGAGGCGGTAGACTCAAGGTCCATATATCTAGTTGATTCTAGATTGCCCACCGTGCTGCTTAAGGTGGGGGCACCCCTACGTCTAACCGACGGAATGGGAGAAATGGCTGGAGAAGGGGACCGAGGAGGAGTACGCAGCTGTTTTACTGGGTGGACCTCCACCATCCCTAGACTCCTCCTAGGTTTAGGAATTGGTTTCTTTTTTGGGGAGGTTCTTTCCACACTCTTAGAGGTGGAGTGGGACGAGACTGAGGATTCGCTGTCGTAAGAGGACGAGTCCTCGGACGAGGTTGTGTCCTCGATGTCCTCAGCCTCGTCCCCCTCCATCTCGCTTAAGGATCTAGATGACGGTCCTATCCGGGGGCGCTTATCTTTTGCCTCGGAAGAGCTCCGGTCGGACTCGGACCTCGCCTTCTTGCGCGGCCGAAGGGACCCCGAGCAATCTGCCGGTAAGGGAAAGAAACTTTCCCCCGGACCGATCCTCGGTGACCCTCGGGCCGCGCCCGAAGGACCGGGCCGGTCGTCCGTTCCGGTGCCTAGTTCCGGGCGAGCAGGTAGGGAGCAAAAAGCGGGTGAGCCCGCTATTGCCTGATGTCCCTTTCGGGACGGACCGGGTGTGCTGATATTGGGGGGAGGTGACCCCCCAGACATGATGTTGCTAACTTATTAACTGGTTGTTTTTATCATCAGGTCCCAGTCGGTCCAGTTGCAGTGTTAAAGTTTTTTTGTTGTGGTAACCGAATTCGGCAGTGGACACAAAAGCAGTAATAATATGAATATATGAATAGAATTAACTTAGAATTTTAATAAAATTTTGTTTTAATTTGCTACTTGCCTAAAATTAATTAACTACTTTCTAATGCTACCACCCCCACCGTCGTTCTTCACCTTCTGTCAACGTCCATGGCCCGTCAGCGGACTTGGTAGTTAAAAATAACAAAGTTAAATAAAAATAAAAATAAGATAAAAGAATAAAATAAAATGGATTGAAACGATTGAAGATGGTAGTTAATGTTAAGCAAATGATTTGGTGTGAATAGTTACTAATGTATTTTATTCAAAAGCATGATATCGTTCCATGTGGAATAACACTATTCCTGGATCGATATAGGTCACTTTATCCTAATTGTGATAAATACTTGGACGCCTAACTTAATGAGTAATTTTGTAATAGTGAATTTATAAATTGCAATTAAAAACAAAGCCGCAATATTGGCCAAAGACGGCGACAGAACGATTAAGAAAAACAAAAACAACAAGTATATACAGATACTAGCAACTATCTTCAAATAACCTAAATGAATGCTACTGAAACTATAACTAATATAAAGAGAAAATAAGCAAATAAAAATTTACAATCAATTATTAGGTGGAGGTTTACCACTGTGGGTGCCGTCTATCGGTACCACAATATCAAATAATCTAATAATATTTACAATTAAAGACATAGAAAAAATTAAGGCAAATGAGGGTAGAACTAAAAAAAATATTAACTAGGCTATTGTAAAAATTTTGTAGAAAGAACAACGCTTCCTATTGGTTGACGGACTAGCGTCACTATTGTATCAAGAAGTTTTGAAGAAACTACTTGCGGACTTTATTGATTAAAACTAAGAAAAAAAAATACAGAATTACAAGCTAATTTATGTACAGGCAAACTAACTAAACACTACTTACCGCTCCCGACTAGTTCCCGACACTACCGTTCCCTTGCGGGGCTAATAATCAGCAAATCGGGTTTAGCTTCGGTCCCGCCTAACCCCAAGGGGCAGGACAGGACTGGGAATAAACACAGGGGGCCAGACTCTGGTGGCGCTAACGTCCGCCAATTTTATCAACAAATAAAATGGTGACGCAGCTACACAGGCTGGACGACACCTACCCGTATTAGACTAATGTCTAGGAATAAAAAGTGTCAATCCACTTACCTGTTCCCGGGTCCTGTGTACTGTTGTCCGGAACGTCTCCGCGCCGTAACAACTACACTAGATTGAACACTCTCACGTTTGGGTTCGACAAATTGTACAGCACAACCAATTTGGATCCTCTGCGCACTGGTGTCCCGGGCTTTGTAATATATGTATAATCTTAAGTTATTTTATAGTCAATATGTTAGTGTATCAGATCAGAGATTGTAAATAGACCAATAGGAACGATTTGTGGAGCGCTTTCACTACGGTAACATACAGATCAAGGGACCCCCGAAAGTGGCGCGTCGATAGCGCGTCGCGAGATGGGGTACTGAAATAAATATAAAAGGATGGCCATTTACAGGCAAAACAGCAGTTCTCAGCAAATCTCCGACAGAAACAGTTCTCAGCAAATCTCCGACAGAAACAGTTCTCAGCGAATCTCCGACAGAAACAGTTCTCAGCGAATCTCCGACATAGAAACATCAAGACAGAAACAGTTCTCAGCAGATCATCAAGACAGAAACAGTTCTCAGAAGCTCTCCGACAAAGAAACATCAGCAAGACAGAAACAGTTACCAGCAGTTCTCCAATAGTACAGTTATCAGAAAACCACCAGTGAATCAGCTACCAGTGAACCAGACAGTTACCTGTGAAACCTCGCTACAGAAGCCGATACCCATCGAAAGAAACAGCCGTCTTCTACCAGCGCACAAACAGACAGCAAAAACCATTATTACACGACTCGGAAACAGCCATACAGACCGGGTCGTGTACATTTCATGGTCCATTCGAGCCGGATAGAGGACACATTTCATTATTCTTTCGAGCCGGGTAGAGGATACGTTTTGAAAAAAGGAAACCGGAACAATGCCGATAACGCGGTCAACAGGAAGAGGTCGGATCGAAACTAAACAATCGCCGCCCTCAGAAACCACAGCTACAACACAGAGCGTGTGGACAGAAACAGCCGCGAATACCGTCATGAGTCTGGTAGCCCCCACAACAGAATCATCGTGCGCAACAGCCAACATGGAAGCCACGACGAAAGTCGCAGAGAAACCTGGGAACTCAAAAACAGAGGCCGTCAAACAGTATATAGCCAAACAGAATGACGTGCCAACAAAACAGCGCGCCGGTACAGTCAAAACTGACCGGTCGCGAAACAGAAAAGAACAGAAGATAGCCAAAGCTAGAGAAGAGCTCGCCCGCTTACAGGTGGAGTTAGCAGCCGCCCGATTGGCCACGCTCGAAGCTGGATCTGATGACGAAAACAGCGAATCAGAATACAGTAAGTCAGAACTCGACGAAAAAGTGGGCACGTGGTTGGAAACCCAACCCACAAAAACGGAAAATCACGACCGACATAAGGAAACACCGGCGGGAGCCTGCGACAAACAAGACTTCTCAGATCTAACCGCAGCAATAACACTCGCCGTCAAAGCCGCCCGCGAACCAAGATACACAGAATTGCCATTATTTAATGGAAATCACCAAGACTGGCTATCCTTTCGTGCAGCCTATCACGAGACGATGAATTCATTTACAAAAACAGAAAATATAAATAGACTCAGAAGGAACCTGAAAGGAAGGGCAAAGGAAGCCGTTGACGGATTACTTATAACAAATGCTGATCCGTCCGACGTCATAAGAAGTCTAGAAGCGCGATTCGGAAGACCGGAAACGATAGCCATAACGGAGTTAGACACGCTACGAGCTCTGCCAAGACTAACAGAAACACCAAGAGACATTTGTATATTCTCCAGTAAGGTGACCAACGCCGTAGCTACGCTTCGTGCATTAAATTGCACACATTACTTATATAATCCGGAAACTACCAAAACAATGTTAGAAAAACTCACACCAACACTACGTTACCGATACTACGACTTCACCGCGATACAACCGAAGGAGGATCCGGATCTGATTAAATTTGAAAAATTCATGAAAAGAGAAGCCGAACTGTGCAGCCCTTATGCACAGCCCGAACAGGCGGGGCACTACTCGCAGCCCGCACAACACAACAGACGCACACAGAACGTGCACATAGTCAGTGAGAAGCCATCACGAGCTAAATGTCCGGTATGTAGCAACACTGAACACACCACAACAGGCTGTTACATCTTCAAGAAGGCAGACTCAAACACAAGATGGGACATCGCCAAGAATAAACACCTGTGTTTCCGATGTCTACAGTATAAGAATAAAACCCACAACTGCAAACCGAACACGTGTGGCATCAATGACTGCAAATACACTCACAACAAGATGCTGCACTTCGACAGAAAAATTGAAAAAACAGACAAGAGTAACAAGGAAACAACAGAGAACATTAATTCCGCTTGGACCGGAAAACAGGAACAGTCCTATTTGAAAATAATCCCAGTCCAAGTACAAGGACCGATAGGCACGGTTGATACATACGCGCTGCTTGACGATGGATCGACGGTGACACTCATAGACGAAATCATTTGCAAGAAGACTGGAATAACAGGATCAATCGATCCGTTACACATACAGGCGATTAACAACAAAAATTCAACGGAAACAAGGTCAAGAAGAGTCAACCTCACGCTCAGAGGCCTCAACAGTCGAAAAGAAATAATACAAGCGAGAACAGTTAACGACCTACAAGTAACAGCACAAAAAATACCAAAGGAACAGATAGATGAGTATTCGCACCTACGAGACATCAGTGACATCATCACGTACGAGAACGCGAAACCTGGAATCCTTATTGGCCAAGACAACTGGCACATGTTACTAACTTCGAAAGTTAGACGAGGCAACAGGAATCAGCCAATAGCGTCACTGACACCTCTAGGCTGGGTATTGCATGGAGGTCGCACTCGTACCCTAGGCCACCATATAAACTACATAAATCATGCTAGCGAAACCCAGGAAGATGATAAAATAGAAAATCTGGTAAAACAGTATTTCGCTATGGATGCGCTATGCATCACACCCAGAAGACCAAAAACAGACCCAGAGGAACAGGCGCTTCGCATCCTCAACAGCAATACAGTCCACACAACAGATGGAAGATACGAAACTGCTCTGCTCTGGAAAACAGATAATGTCAGTCTACCAGACAACTACAATAACTCGTTAAAGCGACTGATAAATATAGAAAACAAACTCGATCGTAATCCGGAACTGAAACAAAAATACACAGAACAGACGGAAGCACTCGTCGCGAAAGGCTACGCCGAGCCCGCTCCAAAAACAAAAACAGAGAACAGAACGTGGTATTTACCTCACTTCGCCGTCGGGAACCCCCTGAAGCCGGAAAAACTCCGAGTCGTCCACGACGCCGCCGCCAGAACAAGAGGGGTAGCTTTAAATGATATGCTGCTTAAGGGACCGGACCTACTCCAATCACTGCCAGGAGTGATAATGAGATTCAGACAGCATAATATAACAGTAACAGCAGACATCAAAGAGATGTTCATACAAGTGAAATTGAGACCTGAAGACAGAGACGCGCTCCGTTATCTCTGGTGCAAAGATCAGCGAGATGACAAGCCTCCAGTAGAAAACAGAATGACCTCGTTGATCTTCGGTGCGTCAAGCCCTCTTTCCACAGCGATATCTGTAAAGAGCTTGAACGCCCAGAAACATGAAGCCACGCACCCGGAGGCGGCAGCCGCAACACAGAATAAACACTACGAAGACGACTACTTGGACATTTTTAAAGGTTTAAAAGATGCAGTACTCGTAATTACAGACTTTCGTCGAAAACACGAAAAAAAGCCGACCTCGAAGACCTTCTGGACCGACAGTAAGATAGTGTTGAGATGGACAAGAACGGAATCACGTTCGTACAAACCATACGTCACCCAACGCCTGACAGCTATAGAAGACAGTGCAACAGTAAACGGGAGGCGATGGTTACCCACGAAGCATAACTTAGCCGACGACGTGACCCGAGACGTCCCAATGCCGTACCACAACGAACATAGGTGGTTCAGAGGGCCAGAATTCCTACGCCAACGAGAGGACCCCTGGCCGACGGAATCGGCCTCAGAAACTACAGAACCGATGGGTGAAGTAAACATAGCAGCTGCAGTACCGGCGGGAGCTTCATGGCCGAGGCGTCGCCATGAAAAGTGGAAGTGCCAGCCACGAAATACACGCATGCGAGGGAAAAGTGATAGCGACATATCCAGGTCCCGACAACGTGGGGCGCATCGTAGACATCAGAACCAAAGGTGGAGTTCTACGGAGACCAGTACGAAAACTAGTGATCCTGCCCATCGTAGAAGACCATCCTGCACCGAGAAGAATGCGACTGACTCGCACGGCGGGAGTAATGTGCAGGACGAAACAGGGTTTTTTATAGTTTAAGAAACAAATAGATTTAATTTAACCGTTAATAAGTGATTACGTAATATATGTATAATCTTAAGTTATTTTATAGTCAATATGTTAGTGTATCAGATCAGAGATTGTAAATAGACCAATAGGAACGATTTGTGGAGCGCTTTCACTACGGTAACATACAGATCAAGGGACCCCCGAAAGTGGCGCGTCGATAGCGCGTCGCGAGATGGGGTACTGAAATAAATATAAAAGGATGGCCATTTACAGGCAAAACAGCAGTTCTCAGCAAATCTCCGACAGAAACAGTTCTCAGCAAATCTCCGACAGAAACAGTTCTCAGCGAATCTCCGACAGAAACAGTTCTCAGCGAATCTCCGACATAGAAACATCAAGACAGAAACAGTTCTCAGCAGATCATCAAGACAGAAACAGTTCTCAGAAGCTCTCCGACAAAGAAACATCAGCAAGACAGAAACAGTTACCAGCAGTTCTCCAATAGTACAGTTATCAGAAAACCACCAGTGAATCAGCTACCAGTGAACCAGACAGTTACCTGTGAAACCTCGCTACAGAAGCCGATACCCATCGAAAGAAACAGCCGTCTTCTACCAGCGCACAAACAGACAGCAGAAAATATTATTACACGACTCGGAAACAGCCATACAGACCGGGTCGTGTACAAATGCAATTTTTAATATTTTTTCATTCTTAATGACTCGTAAATATTCATTTTCGATTGTTCTTATATAAAACACGTTTGTTCTCTTTCGAAATTACTCGTTTTTTGTTTAATTTACTATTTTTATTAGTTGAATAAATGTATGCAAAATATGTGTACTGCGCATGCGTCAACTATAATGCCTAAACTTTCTACGCGGTTTTAATCGTGAAAAAAAAAACAAATATAAATCCTGAAGGAGCAATTAATTGGTACACAGTTTAATTAAAAAAATTAAAAAATTAATAAATGAAATAATGTGCATTGGCCTTAAGTTAGACCAAATAATTTTTTTCCATCCTCCTACTTATCGTTATGAAAGTATAAAAAAGATAGGGAGTTCACATAGGTAATATAAACAAATAAGTAAATATGTTCATTATTTATCTTTCAAGAGATAATATAGGTATACATTATAATAAGTTTTTTACACAGTCGAAATTATATTCCTAACAGTAGTAAAATAACATTTTAATACGATAGGTAAGAGGATGGAAAAAATGTATTTGGTCTAACTTAACGCCAATGCACATTATTTCATTTATTAACTTTTTAATTTTTTTAATTAAACTGTATACCAATTAATTGCTCCTTCAGGATTTATATTTGTTTTTTTTCACGATTAAAACGGCGTAGAAAGTTTAGGCATTATAGTTGACGCATGCGCAGTACACATATTTTGCATACATTTATTCAACTAATAAAAATAGTAAATTAAACAAAAAACGAGTAATTTCGAAAGAGAACAAACGTGTTTTATATAAGAACAATCGAAAATGAATATTTACGAGTCATTAAGAATGAAAAAATATTAAAAATTGCATTAGAGGGGCTAACTTGTAGGTATATTTTTAAATATTTTTTTTAAATAAATAAATGCAGAACAAACAATTATTAACAGTGAACAATCATTAACAAATGATGAACAAACGAATTAATAGAAAATAAGTATAAAACAGGAAAAAAAAATTTTTTTGAGGGGCTCACTTCATTCACCTCAAAAAAAAATATGGCGCCCGGTCTTCAACCTGTGCGCCTTTTATGTCTATTTTTTCCCTACCTATTTGCTGGTAGCCTAACAGGCTATTTATTATATTCACGTGAACGGATATGTGAGCTCACGGGCTCAATCTTAGAGAATTTGCTAACACTAGCCCTAGCAAGAGCAGCCTGGCAACCTGTGCCAGCTTAATTTAAAAGCGTAATATTATCACCGTGCCTCCATATTAACATATTAGTCTATGTAATCAGTCATGTTAACTTTTAATAAAACCACACATTTTTATTCACCTTTATTTACACGTATCAAAATAAATTACAACATGCATCCATAATTACAAAAATAATGTAAGTGGATGTTAGGATTTATAAAATAAATATTTATTTTAATCTTTCCATTGCAATCAGCTAAAATGAAAAAAAAAATTCAGAATCTCAAGTGACATCTGACATTTAAATACATCACTTACCAGTGTTGCTGGTTTCACTTTTGATGTTGCCACTGCTGAAAAACGTTCGATCGATCGATGAAATGCTATTTGTTTTAAGCGACATTTATCTTTGTAATTAAAGGTGCCTTTTATTTGGTATCAGCATCAACAGCTCGATGTCTTTAATTGAACTTCAATTAAGTTTACTTCATTAAAATAGCTGAAAGTTCTTTTGTTATGATATTTTAATCTTTAAACATATATCCTGTAATGTTTCAAAAAATGTCGTTTAAACCCAATAGCATGTCACCCCTCGATATTATGATTTAACTTGATTGATTGGGGACAATATAGTGAGTCTATATTACGGTACACTAATAAAGAGGCAACACAATAGTAGGTATAGTGGAGCATATTTTCCCTAAACGATACCTACTGAATAAACAGAAAGAATCAATACTTGTATTGGAACATCAGTGTTTTTTTTTTTTTTTTTTTTTTTTTTTTTCCT
This sequence comes from Bombyx mori, assembly GCF_030269925.1. Taxonomy (NCBI): domain Eukaryota; kingdom Metazoa; phylum Arthropoda; class Insecta; order Lepidoptera; family Bombycidae; genus Bombyx; species Bombyx mori. The sequence goes on from NC_085121.1 coordinate 16,092,347, forward strand.
ACCTATGCTGATAGCCTTGAGAGGCTATTTCAGCTTCACCCTAACGTTAGTAGGTGAGCTCGCGGGGCTCAACCGGAGAGTTGCTAACACTGACCCTAGCAAGAGCAGTGCTTCGCAGAATCTACCACCGGATCGGAAACGCGACCCACTGAGAAGATCCGGCGAGAAACTCAGTGGGCTGTGTCTATGGGTTAGTTCGCTCGTCGAGCCCTTCGTCGCAAGCGACGGGTTCGACGAGGACGGTGACCGGTGCTTGTGGTGCCTAAAAGCACCGTTAATGGATCAGGAGGATCCGTAATGACGTGCTTTGGGCGACGTCGACGGTTTACCATTCGGTCTACTGGGTCGGGTATGTAATTTCCAGCGGCTACGATGAGAGGGTTCTCATGTCGTGCCGCCTTCTCAAAATGGCGCAGCGATGCCGACTGTAGATACTTACTAAGAGAGTCGAGCTCCAGGTCGTCGTGGAGATCCACATTCCTAAGGAACCAAGGCGCTCCGACGGCTATCCTGCAGAATCGTGATTGAATAACCTGAAGGGATTTCAAGTGGGTGCGGGCTGCGTGAGCGAACACTACGCTTGCATACGTCATGACGGGGCGTATGCAAGTTTTGTAGAGAGTTACCTTATTGCGGAGGGACAGTTTGCTTCGACTACAAAGCATTGGATAGAGTCGTCCTAGAATAAACGCGGCGCGGTCGCGTACCGTTTTTATATGGGGACGGAATGTCATCCCTCTGTCGAGGGTGACGCCTAGATATTTGACCTTCGAGACCCACGGAATGGGCTGGCCAAAGAGAGTGATGGGACTAACGGCGGAGGTGTTTGCGCGCCTACTACGGAGTGGGATGCTCGAAGTGATGTTCGGAGGGCGACCCCTTTTGAAGAGCACCGCTGCGCTTTTCGTGGGGTTAATGTCTATTCGCCACTTCCGGAACCACTGTCCCATGGTGGCTACTGCGATCTGGAGTCGCCGATGAAGCAGCGACATCTTCCTACACGAGTAGTAGATAGCCGTGTCATCGGCGAAGAGCGCTAGATGGGTCTCCGGAGACCGGGGTATATCATTGATATACAAACTAAATAATAACGGGGAGAGCGCGGAGCCTTGCGGGACTCCGGCAGTCAGTTGACGGGGACGAGAACGAGTTCCCTCTACTCGATATCGAAACGAACGGTTCGACAAGAAGTCTCGTATGATGAGCACGAGTCTGTCTGGCACTCCCATGTTGTACAGTTTGTAAATTAAACCGTTGTGCCAGACTTTGTCGAACGCCTTCGCGATGTCGAAGAAGAGGGCGCCGGTCGGGATTTGTTTACGCCTATTTAGCCCTATCAGAATGTGCTCCGTGAGGCGGTGCACTTGTTGTACGCACGAGTGTTTTGAGCGGAATCCGAACTGTTCGTCTATGAGAATTTTGTTCGCGGTAACAAAATCCCAGAGGCGTTTTCTAAGGAGACGTTCGTAAATTTTCCCTATCGTCGAGAGGAGACTAATCGGACGGTAACTAGAAGTTTCGTTTCTCGGTTTGCCCGGCTTATGTATACCGATAACGTCCGCTTCTTTCCACACCGCGGGAAAGATGCAGTGCGTCATAGCGGCATTTAAAATTGTAGCCAACATTGCTATCAGTTGGACTGGCAAAAATTTTAGCGCGCGGTTGTGGATGCCGTCGGAGCCTGGTGCCTTCCTAGGTTGGAGGTTGTGGATCGCGTCTCTAACTTCGTCCGTGGTAATGGGGGGTAACGCGTCCGAGGGCGGCAGGGAAGCTCTGCGCTCGACCTCCCTGTCGACTAACTCGGTGTGTTCGGGGTCCGCGTGTTGAGTGCTGGTGGTGCACTGCTCTTGCAGTGCATCGGCCAGCAGCTCAGCCTTGTCTTCGTCATCGAATGCCGGTGGTTGGCCTGAAGGGCGTACGAGGGGAGGCATAGTAGCGGTAGTTTCGGATTTGAGAGTCCTAGCTAGTCGCCAGTATGCTTGGTGGGAGGGCGCGAGTTGTTCTAAATAACTATGCCAATTATCGTTACGCGCGTCGCTTAAGCGGGAGTGGACTTCGCGTTGTAGACGACGCATCTGAATCCGGTTTGAATGCGTGGGAAGACGATCGTAGGCCCGGATTGCCGCGTTCCTAACTCTTAAGAGATTCCTAAGATCGGGAGACAGTCTGATGCGGTGGAAGCTGTCCTCCACATCGACTTCTTTAGAAGATCTAATGATCGCGGAAGAGATGTGATCGGTAATGATGTTTACGGATTCGACGGTGTCCTCGGGGGATAGATTCGAATCCGGGCCGTAAGGGAGGATTGGCGGAGCGGTGTCGGCTAGGCACGTGCCCAGCTTATTCCAATCCACCATGGTCCTCGTAACAGTGACTGGGTTGTGGGGGCGACCGAGCTGCATAACGACAGGTCGGTGGTCTGAGTCGAGCTCTGACATTGCTTCGATGGAACGCAAGCGCAGAGTTACGTTCCTAAGCAATGCCAGGTCTATAGTGCTCGGACGGAGCGCGATGTTATACGGATAACATGTTGGAGTTGGGGGACCGACTATTTCAAAGGTGAGGTCGTCTATAAACGCGTCGAGACGCCTACCGTTAACGTTAGTACGATGGCAGTTCCACCTAGTGTGGTGGCAATTTAAATCGCCTGCCAGGATGACGGAGTCTCCCATGCCGAACAGTGACTCGATGTCACTGCTCAGAAGGGGCTTGTCCGGGGGGAGATAAACGGATGCGATGACGATCGGCTGGTGTCCCGTCAGCGAGATACGGCACACTGACGCCTCGATATGTGAGAGCGAGGGAGTATCGAGAGGGACAACGTGCAGGGCCCGCCTATAGTAAATGGCAGTCCCGCCTTTGGAGGCGGTGAGTCTGTCATTCCTAACCATGACGTAGTTCGCGACTTTCGGGTCGCGACGCGAGGGCTTCAGACAGGTTTCCTGCACTAATAGAATATCTACAAGATTATCGCGGAGGAATTCAAAAATTTGATCGCGTTGCCGCGCGAGTCCGTTAGCATTATAGAATGCTAACGTAAGGGAATACGGTTTTTCTCTACCTTTTTGCGCCATTGATTACCGGTAAAGATTTTATAACGTACGCGACACGGACTCGTAAACGTCCATGTGATCGAACGCGGCCGCGAGCCGCTGTTCGGGGGTTGTCGACCTACGGATAGCGTCAGCGAACGATCGCAGACGGTCGAAGTTCACCGCGGTGACGAAGTCGCGCACGAGCGCGAAGTCGTTGGCGGCAGAGGGTTGCGGGGGACGGAACGCGGGCGCGGGGCGAGGTGCGAGCAGGGGCTGAGGCGCGGGGCGTGTCGCGAGCGGGGGCGGGGGTGCGGTTTCCGTTCCCGCCTTCGTATACGGCAGCGGCTTTTTCCACGCCGAGACCGTGGGAACTGCAGCCGGCACGAAGGCGGGTTTCGGCACTGAAGGTGCCGAAGTCTTTGGGCCGACGGTTCGCGGAGCTGGGTGGGTTGGACGTTTCCGCGGAGCCCTGGGACATCCACGGTAGTTCGCGGGGTGCCCTTGCTTAAGGCATAGGACACAGCTGGGAGGTTCGGTCGCGGTTTCCCTATCTCTAACGCAATCTAACGTAGCGTGATCGCCGAGGCATTTCACGCAGCGGGGGCGCGCGTGGCAATTACGCGCTGAGTGGCCATAGAGTTGGCACCTGTAGCACTGCCCGGGAGTGCCACGCTTATGGGGGGCTTCGATCGAGATCCCGGATAGGCCGCAAATTGTCGTGAGACATGCGATCTTCTTTTTGGCCTCCGGGGTGGGTTCTAACGCCACGAGTATCATATTATAGGGCTGTTTGCCCCGCCCGCTGTGCATCCGGTGCACACTAACTATCGGGAGGGCCTGAGCGGTCAGATCCTCCTTAATGTAGTCTATTTCTAGCTCCTTAGGGACTCCGCGTATTACTACGCGGAGCTCGCGGTCCTCCTGAAGGGCATAGGTGTGGAAACCTATGTTCTCCTTTCGGAGGTATGCTGAGAGGGCCCTATGGTCGCCCGGCGTTGCGACCTTGATCTGAATCCCATGCGCGACGTTACGCGCATGGGTGTAGTTAATTTTATTTGCCTGAAGGGCCTGGGACACGCGATTCCACGCTGTCTTCTCTTGAAGTATCAGCGGGGGCGGGGCAGCTACTTTGGGAGCGGGCGCGGGCTTGGGACGCGGCGGTGGGGTTACGCGGCGCGCGGAGTCCGACTCCGGTGTAACTACTACTTTTGGTCGAGAGGCGGTCGCGGATTTAGTCTGTTTCGTCGTGGAGCTCCGGGACTCCACGGCGCGAGTACGCTTTTTGCCGCGCGTTACGGTTTGGAACCCATCCGAAGTTCCAGGCTGAGGGCTTGACGCGGATTCGAAATCCATCTCCGATTCGGTATCGGAGCCTGAACTCGAAACGATCGAGGTCGCGACGGACGAAGCGCGCGATGACGTAAACGACGCGGGCGCGGGGGTGGGGGTAGCGTTAGGCGCTATGTGAGCCGCATCGTGGGAACGTGCGCTCGAACTTGACGCGGCGGCGGGGGGCGCGCGGCGTGCCTCCGAGGCACGGTTGAGAAACGCGGCGACGGACGCGGGGGGGGAGGGATTGCCACGAGCGGCCCTATAGCTGAGATACTCGGCCCTAATTGACGGGTACCTATCCCGGAGGAACCCGACAATGTCCCTAGCACTTTCACTGTCACACACAAAATCTTCGCTCATCTTCGGTCTTCTTGCCCGGGGGGGGCGGCCCCGGGACTTTTGTTGAACTCGCCGAAAGGCGAGGCCCCGGATAGGATTTGTAACCCCCCTGTGCTGCAGGACAGCAAGGAGCAGGGGGGGGGAATGCCTATGCCGTGAAAACGGCAATCGGCGGGGAAAAGGAAAGGAACCCGCTCGGGCTGTATAGTGCTACAGCAGGCAGAATCGCGAGCGGGGGTCTAGTCTTGAAAAAGACTGTTGTTTTTGGGAAGGGTTAGGAAATCGCTAGCCTGTGAGTGCCACAGGAAGCTGAACGTAGCGATTGGTTTTGCCTTGAAAAAGGCAGTTGGTAAGGGTGGGTTCGCGGTTACAAAACTTTAGCGCACAAAAATGGACCTCGATACGCAGATCGCAAGCGACCAACGGATCGGCACGTCCGCACTACCGAATTGTACGCACGATGTATTCACGGTCACTACACTGTCGAGCACAACTGTGAGTTCAGAGACGCGGCTCGCAAGCGGGCCACGGATCGGAAAGCACGTCCGCGCACGACCGAGTCGTGAGCGAGAATGGAACATCAGTGTGCTTAGTGAGAGTTATTTAACGTTCTCGATAGCGTAAAAGTTAGCTCATATTTGTATGGAATGGGATCGTTTGCCCATGTTTGCCGCTAGGGGCGCTGTTTCAACTGCTTACAAAGTAGGGGTTAACTTTTACGCTATCAATAACTTTAAAAAACTCGCACTAAGCACACAGGTTTATAAAATTAGTAGCGATTCGACCGTGGCAGAGGTTATGGATTATTAATAACGCACGTATTGTCAACAATACATACCGTATTCCTGTACGGAGAAATAAGAAACTGTATTCAAATTCTAAAAATAAAATTATGAATAATTTCATTAACTAAATACATTCAACCACATATTTTCATTACAAGGTTTTTTTCTGGTTACGCTTTCATATCGACGCTTGAAAGGCAAAAGTGACTAAGCGACAATAACTGCTTTGTACATAAATGATAGGCAATAATCATATTCGATGCGTAAAAAATATATATTTCTAGGTCTATTAAAATCATTTCAATCCTACAGCTGCTAGCTAGATTCTACTACAGCTAGATTCGTTAAAAAAAAATTTTGTTTTCAGGTATTTCAACTTTAAATTAGTCTACTGTAAAGTTCACGCATTGTCGCTTAGTCACGTTTGCCTTTCAAGCGTCGATATATTAATATCGTTGCGTATTCAAAAATGATTTGATTGTTCGACGAGCGAACTAACCCATTGCATTACGGTGCCATTACACTATGATAGAAAATAACAAAACCAATTAACAGTATATGTATATTAATATTTTTTTAATTTACTAGCTTTGACTAGTTTCGAATTAACATTATTAAATGCATCGAGCAGTTGCATAATGCAGTTATAATTGCATTTAAACATTTGACAAAAAGAAAAAAAAAGTTGTTTTGGTATTACAGCGCATCTTTGGCGTACTCATCCAAGAGCTAAGATAGATGGACGAGCTCACAGCCCACCAGGTGTTAAGTGGTTACCGGAGCCCATAGACATCTATGACGTATTTCGATATTATCCTGAAAAGCACCCCACGCTTTTTGTGTATTTTTTTTAGTTTTTTTAAACTATTATATTATTTATTTCAATGTATTGTGCTATCCATGAACTCAGATCCATGACTCCAAGTGGACTGTTAATTTCCCCGGTCATCTTCACTGGAAACCTATGATATGTACACATGAGCCCGCCCGGGTAGGTACAACCAACCTACATATGTTCCACTGCATCTACGCATCTTAGTTTGCAGGACGCCGCAGCGGATCTAATTGCACCCGCGATTTCATATTAATTTTGTTCGCTTTACATTGCTGATACGTTTTTTTTTAAAGGGATTTTATGACTTGGTAACTAAGACCTTTAGGTCAAGTCTTATTTTAATTTTTAATCTTATTTTTATGAAAAATTATAATATGGAGTGAAATGAAATGAAATGAGATGAGATGATATGGGATGAAATATAGTCTGAGTAAAATGGTGGTCATTTACTGAGATTTTTTCCGTGGACTTTTTGGAGGAACCCGAGAAGTTACGTCCAGCGGCTTTGTTTCATTTTCCCACATTTTTGCACTTTCACAGATAGTAAACAATTAATAAACCACCGTTATTACACATTTAAACCTGAAGAAACACTAAATAGACAAAATAAAACAAATCACACAACTTCGCACCTCGCGTTCCCGCCAAAAAGTCGCGGATACGTTAAAGACCTTTCAACAACATACAGAGTACAAAATTTTAGGGTCAACAGCCTCTCGGTCAGGGTCACGACTCTGTCGCTTCACGGCGGCGACGCAGCGTCGGCTAAAGCTAAAGACGCACTGACGACGGTAGGACCTCTTGTGAGTCCGCGCGGGTAGGTACCACCACCCTGCCTGTTTCTGCCGTGTAGAAATAATGCGTTTCGGTTTGAAGGGTGGGGCAGCCGTTGTGACTATACTGAGACCTTAGAACTATTTCTCAAGGTGTGTGGCGCATTTACGTTGTAGATGTATATGGGCTTCAGTAGCGACTTAACACCAGGTGGGCTGTGAGCTCGTCCACACATCTCAGCAAGAAAAAAAAATAAAAAATACGTACTCAACTGTATTCACGAACATATCTCTGACACCCTAGGAGCTGATGCACAGATCATTATATTACATATAAAATGCTAATCTACAGATCACACATACATATGCTAAAAGATCTAATTACAAATACTAAGTTCTTTACGCAACATTTAATAGTCACGTGAAAAGCACCAATCCTTAAATCGATGCCTCCAATGAACACTACTAAAAATTTTGAAATTTTCGTTTTTCACGCTAATCGCTTCACTATTTTAAAAGTATTACAAATTAATATTGATGGGGTTCGAAGCAAGAGTAAATCAGCTAGTTACACAAAAAAAACCCATAAATATATCTGCAATAATAAAGATTTTATCAACTTTTTTCGTTTAAACGCTCCTCCTGTAAACCTACGAATTTGGAGTTAGCGTAGTGTTCATTGGAGGCATCGAAATATATACATTCACACAAAGTTTCTTAACCAACTAGTTTTATTGAAACCAGCGCCATCTATTGGCATGCAGGAACTTTTAGTTTTTCAATCGATTCTATTTATATTTCTCGTATCCTTAAATATTATACACCATTTCATTGATTAAGGTCTTTTAAGTTTTACTTTTTAGTCACATTTTTTTTTAATATAGCGACCTATAAGTAATTTCTACTTGTCTTGATTTTATCGATAATTTTTATCGATCTCGTCGTACAGCAACACGTAAAATGTATTTATGTTAAAAAAGTGTGTACTTACATCACAACAATTATAAAAAGATGTTAATGTAAAAATATCAAAATACGCGTGTTAAACTTCTAAAAGCACAATTATACAACAACGACACACACAGTTCATATCGTTCACGATTCACACGCGCTTGTACGCCACGAGGGTTCCGTAATTCTTGAACTTGTACACTTTAGGATGAAAATTCTTCAGGGCCCACCCTTTATAATCGGCCGGGGTGTGCGCCAGCCCGAACACCACGAGCTTGTCGCGTCTCTGACCGCCCCACGCGCGCGCCCTGCCCTATAAGGATTTATTCTTCAGCAAGTACATGTTCCCGTACACGCAACTCTTCGACGTCAAAAACGGAATATAGAACGCTCTCAGTATTCTGTTTGATCGTTCCGCGTTTAGTATTGATGCGGTGGCCACGACTTCCCAGTTGGGGTCCTTGTGGTAGGCCGGTTGGAGCTTCGAAGGCTTGCTCAAGTCTGAATCGACCAGGTAGTGGCACTCCTTAGGCTTGTAGTACGTGCTGTTGTCTCCTTTGTTCTGGTCGTTGAGGTACGGGTGAATGAGGCGTGATGCTGTGAAACAAATTATTCATTCAGTGCGCTTAGTGCGAGTTTTTTAACGTTCTCGATAGCGTAAAAGTAACTCAAAGGACAATGACCACATATGTATGGAATTCCGTCTTAAGTTGTAGCACAATAAATCTTTATTTATCATAGACTACGCTTTATATATTGTCGAATAAAAGTGTTCTTCGCTTCACCGTAATTAACCGGATTTTCAAGTAATTAGACCAAAACGGACCTATAAATAATGTTAAGCCCACAAACAAAAGATATTAATCATAGTTTTCACACACCGACTTCTGCTCATTATCAGAGGCTCAAGCATCAACATGATTACAGAATTACAGAAGACTCAAGAGTTCATAAACAAAACATATAATCATCGTAGCGTAATAAAAGGTTGATTTACTATTAGTCTTAAAATCATAATTCCGGTCCTGTACAAAACATTTCTGTAGTGAATTTGATTGTAAAACAATGAAAAACTATTTCGATGTTATTTTGACTGTACAACATGCAATTTTGCTAGAAGACTTTTGGTCATTCTCCTTTGTATGCTGTTGAAACAGCGCCCCTAGCGGCAAACGTAGGCAAACGTTTCAAATCCATACAAATTTGATTTAACTTTTACGCTATCGATAACGTTAAAAAACTCGCACTACTCACACTGGACATATAATAATTGCACTAGGTGGATCACTGCCCATCTCATGTAACTGAAAAGAGTTTGTAGACGCTACAACGTAAATACAGCTCAACCCATCTTGAGAAAACCGATTTTCTTTGCAGCAGATATAAGCAAGACAGTGGTACCAACCCGTGTGGGTTCTGACATAATTAATTAAATTATTTACATTGAATGACCTCAAGTTAGGATATCCTTCTGTGATTGAGCGCCAGGAGTAAACATCAACGCCAAACCAAAAATTATATTTTAACAAAGACACTGAATCCAAACTGCAAGTGGCACATCTGTTGGAGTCACTGACTATCAACGTCAGGACTATGACTATAACTATTACAACTAAATGTAACTTGTCCAATAACTAATCCAGTTGAGCTTGTTAGGGGTGTGTATAAATCAATTTCAGTCAACAGAAGTGCAAGGCTTTTAATGACAGTACACATTTATCATCTACCTTGCCCGATACAAATTTTCATTTGTCAAAACACTTTTCACTTACCATTCTGTGTGTCAGCATACGGAGCCGGCATTTGACCATTGAACTCGCTCTGTATAATCCTCATTTTGTATCCCGATGGCAAGTGAAAACTGGATGGTGAACGATACCACTCTTTACCGTAGCACACTACTTTTTCAGTTTCCGTTGCAGGTAAATTGTGTAGAATCGTCAGTGAGCCTTGGTAGTTTGTGTACAACGCCGTTATACGTGACAACCCTAGGGAGGTGAAATATTGTTATATTTTAATAGGGATGCGATAGAAAACTATTAATAAAATCGATATCTTAATTAAGAAACAAAACGAAATTATGACAAATTTCTATAATAACTAAAACGATTTTAATAATTGAAAGAGAGGCTATGATTTAAAAACACAATGCTTAAAAATGCCAGGATTACAAAATATTTAGAGTTCTAAGGCACAGGGGTCTTTATTTAAATACATTTTCGGCAACAGCCTTTGTGACTGACGGCACTACATTCTAGTAACTCTGTCCGTATGCAACTGTCTAATTCGCTAAAAAAACTAGGTACTGTAACCCCCTTATAACAAGGATCTCTTATAACGCATTTTCATATTACGTGATTTCAGTCCTTTATGTAACACGAGTATTCCCCATATAACGCGGGGATTTCGCGTGATATATATTTCTGTACGGTGAAGTTTATAATGATTTGTACACTTCATAGTTAATTTCGTGTACGTTTACACATTGTGTCATTTGTGTTGTTAACAATTAAATTAAATTAATTTATTAAATTTTGGTTCCTAGTTTTTTAACTGTAAAAAACATTGATTGTATTGTACAAATGCATTATATATATGTTATATTTGTACATAACGCGTTATATGGGGTCATACGAGCGCGTTATGCGACAATTCACCTACAACGCGTTTCCTATAACGCGGAACCAATCTACCGTCGTGTTATAGAGGAGATTACTGTAGTCAACTCACCAGCCAGTCCAGCCACGCCAACGAACAACACCATGATGGTCCCGGTGTAGGAGAGGTAGTGTCTCTTCTCCCGTTCTCTGCGCCACCGGAACAGTTCCGTTCCAACTGCGAAGCTCATTTTCTGAACACAGTCCAAGCCTATGGCGCCAGCTAGGATTATCAAACTGTATACCGGGTAGATGAATCTGAAAATTACATTACAAATTTGGTATTTGACGTCGTCGTGGCCTAAAGGATAAGACGTCCGTTGCATTCGTGTTGAGCGATGTACCGGTGTTCGAATCCCACAGGCGGGTGCCAATTTTTCTAATGAAATACGTACTCAACAAATGTTCATGATTGACTTCCACGGTGAAGGAATAACATCGTGCAATAAAAATCATATCCGCAAAATTATAATTTGCGTAACGGGTGGTAGGACCTCTTGTGAGTCCGCCCGGGGGGGTACCACCAACCTGCCTATTTCTGCCGTGAAGTAATCCGTTTCGGTTTGAGGCAGGGTAGCCGTTGTACTGTTAAAAGTGAGACCTTACAACTTATGTCTTAAGGTGGGTGGCGGCATTTACATTGCAGACGTCTATGGGCTCCGGTAACCACTTAAGATCAGGTGGGCCGTGAGTTCGTCCACCCATCTAAGCAATAAAAAAAAAGAAGTCTGAAATAGGCAGGTGGTTGAACCTATCACTCTGGTCTCATACCTATCATACCTTACCACGAGGATCTCTCACTGTGGTTCTAATATACAGATGACTATAAAGTCAATGTGGACTCACCTTTCTTCCTTATGCTGTTGCAGCATAAATATAACTAGCCACAGTCCTAAGGGCATCAAGTCCAACCAGTACGGAGTACAAAACGATGCTCTTGATGTAGACTTGGACGAGAGAACTGTGCAAGCTAACAGGAGAATTGGACTAGATAAGGCTAACACCTGGAATTATATTAGAGAAATCTAATATACGAAAATATAGTCAGTTTTGGCATAAGAGTGAAGGTGTTTGTCATAGTACTATGTACATGGAATAGGTGAAGGGTAAGTAACTCAACAAAGTGTGTTTAATACATTTAGTGATGATTATAATAGAGTATTGTTTTACTACTTTATAAAAAAAAGCATAAACACAGCCGCTCACCCAAACAATATTAAAATTCAAGAAACCATTAACAATATAATAAGTCCAGGGTTCAACCCCATAGAGATCCGGCCCGTGCTCTGTGAATATATTGTAGGCTACAATGTTCCATGGTGCTATGACTAGCCGTCCGTAATACCAAGCGTCCACCAGTACAGTTGGTACCAGAATGATGATAAGTGAGAGGAAAGACCATGTGAAAAATTCTTTGAATTTCCGTTTTAGTACTAGCATATCTATCGCTATCGGTATTCCAAGGAGTGCAGTGAATGGCCAGCCTGCGGACAAAAGAAGTTTGATAATAGAATATAATTATGGATAAAAAAGAGAGAAGAGAGTCTGCTAGTCTACTTGGTTAGTGGAGAAATGGTTTGAATGTAGTGGTTTTGGACTTGTATATAGTTGATTGTATAAATTTCACATACATAACTCTTTCTGGATTTCTTTAATTCTAAGATAGCTAAGTAGTTAACTTTTAAAATAAACTTCCTGAAACACAGCTTTCTGTGTATTTCTACCACAAAGCCGTAATGCATTCCAACTTTAATGTAGGAAAAGTATATACAATAGTTAGACTGTGTATATACAATATGACATTAAGTTTTCCAAGTTTATAGCCCAAGATGATAGTATTATTAAAATATAAAAGATTATTTATCTTGTATGCCCATATTCAGAAACAAAAAGCTCTAAATAAATTATGCCTATAACAATCTCCTTTTCTATTTATTTTCATAGCTTACTGAGCAGTGATGTGACGGCAGTCAGGAACACTGCAGATTGGTATCGTTTCCTCCACCAGCATGCAATTGCTCCACTCACTATGGCATTGCTCCATGCAGAAGGCAGCATCGCAGTACTGGAAGAAAATAATCCAGCCGCCGGTAGCGTCATAGCCAGCCATAGTCTGCCAACATGTACACCAAATTCGTGACACACAGCCCTGAAAAGAATTAAGTTGTGTATTTATCATTTTCGGGTAAATGTATATGACGTACTGTAAAGTATAATACCCCACTACTTTTATGAGTCTTCTTTGTTTATTTCATTACACTGAATGTCAATGAATGATAAAACCCAATTATTTTGATGGCGCAGTAAAATGTCTTTCTTCAGGCAATATATTCTGTTTTTGAGCAAATGTAACAACTTGCCATCATAGTTATATAAGTAACAAGCAAAAATATTTTAGTAGCTATAAATTAGATTTTAATTTACAAATGGAAGAATTTGTGTTGAGTCGTATACCCCAGCAGAGGGTAAAAAAAGGAAAGAAAGAAAAAAGGATAATTTACAATAACATGACTGGTGAGGGGTTACTTTCACCTTCACCTCTATGAAAAAACATGTTAGCATTATTTTTGCAGCAAATTGGTTCATGACCCAGAAATCGACACATTCACAATTTCCTAAAATATTCGAAATTGAGTTAATATATAGAATCATTTGGTATCACCAGTATTTTTCTCATAAATACTGTGAAAAGAGCGTAGTTTTAGTTTTTTTTTTTAGTCTATTTATATTTTGACTACCATTAACAAAATTAATCCATAATTTTATTTTACTTTAAAAGAGAGATAATATAACTGGTAAAAAATAAAAAATAAATGTTGTAAAGATGATTAATATTAAAAATATCACACATTAAACCTTTAAAACTTTCTCCTGTAAAATTTATAAGTTTTGAGATTATACAGTTTTAATGCAAGAAGACGACATGTTTACTGAAAAGTTGAATCTATTGTATATTTGCATAATTATTATGATGTTCCATAGCAGAATATGATTTTAACAAAGACATTATCACACTAATATTATTATTCATATAATTTGTATTATTATGATTGGACACTTACTTGTAAAACATGAATTCAGCTGCAGCTGTGTGAACAGCGAGGCCTATCCTCAACACGTAGAAGATAGACACTGGATTTAGTATGTAGGACAGTATTCTTGCTGGTACAGCAAACAAAAACAGTGGCATGTAAGACCTGATTGCATAGATGGGACTGTATTCCCATGTCTGTAGTCCATGACCATACACTGTGGAATATTTTTTAATTTATTACAGGATCTCTCTAGTTTTGATTAAAATGTCAAATTATAAAACTATAATATACAAACAACAGCACATCAGAAGCATTTGCAGCTTATCTTCACATTTATTTTAATCAATGTATGCCTTATTGTTGGTTTTGTTGTCACAGTCAGAAATAATTAGATAAAATTAGATAAGAGTTATTTGTTTGCCACTGATTTCTCCTTGCCGTCCTCCCTAATTCGCTATCAATGCAATAATGAAATGTTAATTTTTATTTTATTCAAGACAATATGATCTTCCCTGTTACCTGTTCCCTGTTACCGCTACTAAAAGATACCAGTACCAGGAACTGAGCCAGACTTTACCTAAATTAAATTATTCTATCATAGTAATTCTTTCAAGCAAATAAAGACTGGCATCAAATATTAAAGAGACATTAATGGTTACGTTTTTTGGCTCCAATAAATCAAAACTATATTAATTTATAGAAATGAACATACCCAAATAATGCAAAGGTTCCCAATAGTTATATGTCTCATCGCAATCAGAAATATGGTTCCAGATCGCAGATATGATTCTGGCAGTAAGTAATAAACTTAAAGCTGCAGCTCCACCGGGGTATGAGATACTACGGAGATCAGTTGGAGCATTTGTGACAATGTAATCTCTGAAATCATGTAATATAATGAAACCTTTAAATTTGAGAATACATTTTTTCATGAAACATAATTGTTCAGGGACATAAAGTGAACAACCATTGGAAATTGAAAAATTACGTTCTTGACAAAAAAATAAAATAAAATGTTATGATAAATCTACACCAAGTTTGGCACCCAACTTGGTGTAGATTTATCTTTATTATATTACAAAAATTGAAATGCTATAGTGCTCCCTGTTAAAATATGATGATGCTCTGAGGAAATAAATTAATGGTTACAGCAGTTACTACACATTTTAAGTTAAGAACAACAGTAAGACTTCTAGAAGTTACTGATGAATAACTACTGATGAGGTCGGATATGTCATACCAATTTAGACAAATTTGAATTCGTTAGTAAATTAATTTTGGCATTTTATAATTTCATAAGGAATCGGAGATGTAGTTTTATTTCACGGAAAACAAACAAAAATACAAAATTTCAAATTTTTTATTTTCAGTTATAAAACAAACGATTTAATATTATTCCATGACTAATTAACGTTAAGAAATGGTCTTTACCTTTGTGCGTAAGCTGGATTCAAGCCAAAATGCGTCCGAAGAAAATATTTGTTTGAAGAGCAAGCAAAAATTATAACCTTTAAAAAAGTGAAGGCTGCGCTTATTAGTTTAAAATAAGAATTTTTTAAGCCTTGGCGTTAATAGCTGTGTTTAATTTGCACTTCTTACCCTTCGCTAGGTCTCCGTTTTCCTTTGTTGAAACTGGCTGCTCTTTTAGCACCGTTTTTATTGTGAATACTTCTTTGTCGTACGGTCAGCGGCATTGCGGATTTATTTATTAGTACATTTGCGAAGTTGAAAAAATTCTTCTTTGTTTCATCAAAATAAAAATACTAAAAACTTCGTAGAAAAACACCCCAATTTTCCAATTTTCCATTGAATATAGGGATGAGGCGATTTGTATTTTCGGATCTGATTTGATTGAACAGAAAAGCTCCACTCCTAATCGATTTACTGAATCAATAAATCGATTAGTAGTTGCCGCAGTCAATCTCAAACAGTGAAGAGTAGAGATTAATATACTGTTTCAATGAGTTCTACACAACATTAAAGTAATTTTGAAGTAACTGATTTTTAGGAAAATTCAGTATTTCCTCCTCAATTAAAAAACTACTTCACTTATCTCAGTTGAGAAAAAAAATAGTGTCTGTTTTTTTTTTGGCAAAATAGTTAAATTGCGTTATTCGGCTCGCGGGTTTGACTTGTGATTAATATCTGCTTATTTTTTTTATTTCACTTCTCTTTAGGTATTTTTATTTTTTTATTGCCCTTGTAGGCAGACGAGCATACAGCCCACCTGATGGTGAGTGGTTACCGTCGCCCATGGACTTCAGCAATGCCAGGGGCAGAGCTAAGCCGCTGCCTACCGCAAATTAATATTATCTAAAGTTCAACATTTTCGAGAAGAATGTTTACTAAAACGATCAAAGACAAAACGACAAAAGATAAATCGAACTTTCCAGCGTCGTTTACTGGTGAATCGATTGACATCGCTCTATGGAAATGCAGAATCGATATTCTGAATAGATCAGGATTTTTTGCTACAGAATAATAAGACGTAGTAAAGACTGGTTAATTAATCTCCATAAAAATGAAAGCTTCATTAATTTATAAGTTACTAGTTGACCCGGCAAACGTAGTTTTGCCATATACGTTATTTCTAGGAAACATTTTTTTAGTTCAATAAAAATAACTACATATCTTCTATAAGTGTGCGGGGACATATTGATAATCGAAAGCGTTATAAGAATAAAAGTGTGTTTTATTTAGGTATTAACCTATATATTCGTTACTTTAATAAAGATTTCTTTATTAAAAGAAATCTTTTTATAAAGAAATCTTTATTAAAGTAACGAATATAATGATAGATAATGATTATTTAAAATAATATTATTATTTTAAATTATAATCTTTGATAGCTATCTAATCATCAAAAATAATTATTCATATTTTTACTATCAATTACGGCAGTTGAAAAAAAATTAATCTTTGCACTGGAAATTAATGATAATTTTACGATGACAGTAAAATTAACATGAGAGTTGCACAGAAATTTAAAATAATAAGTATAACAGTCACTGCTACGATTGATCATCATCATCATCATCATCAGCCTATAGCAGTCCACTGCTGGATATAGACCTCTCCAATTGTTCGCCACTGAGCACGATCCTCAGCTTCTCTCATCCAGTTCCTGCCAGCCACCCTGCACAGATCATCACTCCACCGAGCCTTATTGATACACAAATAAAACCAAAAAAACACAGCTGAAAATATATAGTGAATATGACAGGAGACCGGCTTCATCCTCATCCCTACTACGTGATGTTGGCTGGATGAGTGGTGACACCTAGCGGGGATAACTGATCGATTGATAGTTGACATGGAGTTGATGGCTCTGTAAATTTGGCCTCCCTTTTTTAATTTTCGGATATTTTTTTTTTATTATTTGTTCGTCGTTTGTTCGTTAATGTTCGAATGTAAAAATTGTTTGTCCGTCTTTTGTTTATTTATAATTAATTAAATAAATGATCACCGTTAAGTGGGCCCCCTTTACTAGATGTCTTTATTTTTATCGCTCAGATTAATTCATTTTGATCAATTATCGTTTGTTCGATGACTATTGGTGATTGTTCGATCATAAAAACAATTAAATTCCCAATTATTAATTATTTTATATTAATGTAATACCGAAATACTTCACGAGATGGCGTTACAAAAAATCCCTTCCCAAAACTATAAAACCGTTGTGATTGTCTACTGAATAAATAATATTTATTCGTATAATAAATAATATAATAAATAATATTTATTCGTAGGTGATTGTTTAAGATGTTATGAATATTTCAGTTTTGATTTCATCAAAATAACTTGAACTTTACTACTGAATTCCGAAAAAAAATCTAATTAAGCTGAGTTAAGTTCAGCTTTTTATTTAAGCCTCTTACTGTAGTTTTTAAATTACATTTATGCGGATTGATGTTTCAAAGGTTTCAGATTTCAATTTTAAAATCTGAAATAATTAAGAACAGCGTCATCTACCGTTCACATTTGAAACAGAATTTAATTCGGTTTAAATTTGTAAAAGTTGATGTTGATTATTATTACACTAATTAATTGAGCGTTTCATTAGCTTTTAAGCTGAGTGACTATTTATAATTTATTTTTATTCTATTGTCTATTTTTGTTAAGTAATAAATGAGCAAAAAATAATACTTAACAAAAAGATATGAAATCCGAACAAAAACAGTTTTACTGTAAAAAATTGCGCCAAGTCCACGTTTATAAAACTCATCTCAATAACATTTGCACTTTACAAAAAAAATAAGACTTCAATAACTTTCATTCTCTACAAAAAGATGTGAAATACAAAAAAATACCAAGAAACCGTCATAATCTTGAAAAAATAAAAAAATAAATATTTGAAAATTTCTAAATTTAAAAAATTTATTATGTGGTGTCGTGGGACACCAGGTAGGAACGAAGTTCCTTCGGCTAATGTAGTATCGACACAAATTGCAAAAAAAGAAACGGTGCTCAATTTTATGTAGGTTTTCTTGGTTTTTCTCTTAAATTTTGCTGATTAGTTTTTATTTAAGTACGGGAAAGTATTTAGGAAATTCAGTATTTTAGGAAATAATAAATTACGTAAAATAAAAAAAATAGTAATTCAAATTATCAATTAAAATAACAAAATATATCTCTTTATTTTTGGTTGACAACATAAAATTACATAGAAATAGAAATAATTACTAAATAGAGAGAGAAGGGATTAGAAAACGAAAAGAAAGAAAGAGAAAGGTATTGTACACTACTCGCTTGTGTATGCGACTGTCGCGCCTGCGCACGTCTCATTTAACGGATTTATTCCACGCACTTTTTTCCACGGATTTTTTCTTACGGTTTTACTATCACATTTTTTTCAGTTCGGTCGCGCAGCAAAATCCCTATCACCTCCAAGCCTGCCGTAAGGAACTTCGTTCCAAAAAAAAAAATATTTATCGTACTTGGCGCGCGTCATTGAGTACCCCAAATTTTTTCGGAAGAATTTCAACCCGATAAAAAGACCATTTTGCTTTAATATACAATGAAAGCTGTAAAAAGTTACCCAGGTTGTCTTTTTCGCTCTTGTTAGCGTTTGATGAGAAATTGAGACAGAACTATATATATATATATATAAATACACACACATATATTCAATTAACATCAAATTGTGTTAGCGCTTCTGTTTCTGTTGGTATTGAAAGTAGTTAGCGTGATATGTGATGCGTAGGGAGGAGATGCATTTGACTAGAGATGTGTGGAAAAGGTAGAGAGGGATGAGGTCGACCGAAGAAGACTTGGATGGAGTGTGTGAATGACGATATGTGAGAAAGGGAGTGGAGTGAGTGTTGAGATGACGGCTGCTAGAAGAGAATGGAAAACTAAAATTCGCTGTGCCGACCCCACTTAGTGGGATAAGGTGGAGACAATGAGGAGATTTTTAAGGATATATCTATCGTGTAATAGAAACTGAACCCGGAAAAATATGGATTTACGGAATTACTCAATTGATACACATACATCTCAAGTATCAAGATTGGTGGCAGCATTAACGTTGAAATTATATCTATTGATTTCGATGTCTGCTCAATACCGGACGGGCCGTGAGCCTGTTCAGAAGTCTAAGCTAAAAAAAAGGACTTATGAATCTACTCATTGTTATACCTAATACGTTTCGTAAACAATTCATTCTAGTTATTTTTTTCTTACCTATGCTCATAGACTTGAGAGGCTATTTAAGCTTCACCGTAGCGTGTAGGTGAGCTTTCGGGGCTCAAATTATGTTGCTAACACTGGCCCTAACAAGAGCAGTGTTTCGCAGGATCTACCACCGGATCGGAAACGCGACCCTCTGAGAAGATCCGGCGAGAAACTCAGTGGGCCAAGTTAATTCTATACGAGTTCTAAGGCCGCCACATAAACAAAATACAAAATACTCGCCAAAACAAAGACTTAAATGCCCCTAAAATATATTATATCGGTATCGTTCAATCATTAGGTCGTGCCTATCGCCGGGCGGAGAGCCGCCGGGTCCTGGGCGAGGCGATGGAATCAAATCGCACGCACGACACTTCCTCCCTCTCCCACTTAAACTTAGGGCTGCCTCCCTTTACTGTTATTTTTGCATATTAAAAGCCTCTACAATTTCTGCCGCTGGGGGCTTTTACTGCATTCCTAGGCGGATCGAAAGTATATCTCCGGTATGCGTGTGCTTAAATAGATGTCATTTAAAAACGAAACTTTGAGTAGGCGAGTACATAGTGGAGATAATTAATTACTTCCACAGGACTTGCTGTGGCTTGTATATAGACGCGTTAAAAACTTTACTAGTTTATCTATATATTCATACGTGAAGCAAAAACTTTGTATCCCTTTTTACGAAAATTGCGCGGACGGAGGAGTATGTTATTTCCCACACTTATAGAGAACATAGAGAAAGAGTGCAGAATATTTTTTATTTATGCCTAAAAAAAATCATTAAATCAATAAAGAAAACATTACATACACTACCATGTATTTTACACACACCCACGCATATACTCTTTTGTTTATTGATAAAATATGTGATCAAATTGAGAATAGAATTGTTTATCTTTAATTTTATTTGCCTATAGTGTATTTGTGAAATCTGTGATTATAGAACTCTTTGACAATAGAACCATAATAATGTTCAAAGTTATAATTGAAATTAATTATGGTTAAATTTCGACCACTGGACGTTCATAAGTTGTTATTAATTCATGTAATTTTGCATATACGAGTATAATCAATAATATTACATTTCAGTTTTCTTTGGTCATGTCTTTTTGGAAACGAATATAGATCAATAAAATACCGACCTTTCAGATTACATCACAACAATTCAATTTATTATGGTCGAATTTCGACTACCGGACGACCACTAATGTTTTTAATTTAATTGAAGTCGTCGTGGCCTAAAGGATAAGGCATCCGGTGCATTCGTGTCTAACGATGCAACGGTGTTCGAATCCCGCAGGCGGGTACCAATTTTTCTAATGAAATACGTACTCAACAAACGGCTGGTGCTAGTTGCTGGAGCTAGCAGCTGGAGCTAGCGGCTGGTGCTAGTTGCTGGAGCTAGCGCTGGTGCAAGTTGCTGGAGCTTGGGCTGGAGCTAGTGGCTGGTGCTAGTGGTTGGGGCTAACGGCTGGGGCTTGTTGCTAGAGCTAGCGGCTGGTGCAAGTTGCTGGTGCAAGCGGCTGGAACTAGCGGCTGGTGCAAGCGGCTGGAGCTAGCGGCGGGTGCAAGCGGCTGGAGCTAGCGGCTGGTGCAAGCGGCTGGAGCTAGTTGCTGGAGCTAGTGGCTGGTGCAAGTGGCTGGAGCTAGCGGCTGGTGCAAGCGGCTGGTGCAAGCGGCTGGAGCTAGCGGCTGGAGCTAGCGGCTGGAGCTAGCGGCTGGTGCAAGCGGCTGGTGCAAGCGGCTGGAGCTAGCGGCTGGAGCTAGCGGCTGGAGCTAGCGGCTGGTGCAAGCGGCTGGTGCAAGCGGCTGGTGCTAGTTGCTGGTGCTAGTTGCTGGGGCAAGCGGCTGGAACTAGCGGCTGGTGCAAGCGGCTGGTGCAAGCGCCTGGAGCTAGCGGCTGGTGCTAGCGGCTGGGGCAAGCGGCTGGAACTAGTGGCTGGAGCTAGCGGCTGGTGCAAGCGGCTGGTGCAAGCGGATGGTGCTAGCGGCTGAAGCTAGCGGCTGGTGCAAGCGGCTGGAGCTAGCGGCTGGTGCAAGCGGCTGGAGCTAGCGGCTGGTGCAAGCGGCTGGAGCTAGCGGCTGGAGCTAGCGGCTGGAGCTAGCGGCTGGGGCAAGCGGCTGGTGCAAGCGGCTGGAGCTAGGGGCTGGTGCAAGCGGCTGGTGCAAGCGGCTGGAGCTAGCGGCTGGAGCTAGCAGCTGGAGCTAGCGGCTGGTGCAAGCGGCTGGTGCAAGCGGCTGGTGCAAGCGGCAGGTGCAAGCGGCTGGAGCTAGCGGCTGGAGCTAGCGGCTGGAGCTAGCGGCTGGGGCAAGCGGCTGGTGCAAGCGGCTGGTGCTAGTTGCTGGTGCTAGCGGCTGGTGCAAGCGGCTGGAGCTAGCGGCTGGAGCTAGCGGCTGGGGCAAGTGGCTGGAACTAGCGGCTGGTGCAAGCGGCTGGTGCAAGCGGCTGGTGCAAGCGGCTGGTGCAAGCGGCTGGTGCAAGCGGCTGGTGCTAGTTGCTGGTGCTAGCGGCTGGTGCAAGCGGCTGGAGCTAGCGGCTGGAGCTAGCGGCTGGGGCAAGCGGCTGGTGCAAGCGGCTGGAGCTAGCGGCTGGAGCTAGCGGCTGGGGCAAGCGGCTGGAACTAGCGGCTGGTGCAAGCGGCTGGTGCAAGCGGCTGGAGCTAGCGGCTGGTGCTAGCGGCTGGGGCAAGCGGCTGGAACTAGTGGCTGGAGCTAGCGGCTGGTGCAAGCGGCTGGTGCAAGCGGATGGTGCTAGCGGCTGAAGCTAGCGGCTGGTGCAAGCGGCTGGTGCAAGCGGCTGGTGCAAGCGGCTGGTGCTAGTTGCTGGTGCTAGCGGCTGGTGCAAGCGGCTGGAGCTAGCGGCTGGAACTAGCGGCTGGAGCTAGCGGCTGGAGCTAGCGGCGGGTGCAAGCGGCTGGTGCAAGCGGCTGGTGCAAGCGGCTGAAGCTAGCGGCTGGTGCAAGCGGCTGGAGCTAGTGGCTGGTGCAAGTGGCTGGTGCAAATAGCTGGTGCAAGCGGCTGGTGCAAGCGGCTGGAGCTAGCGGCTGGTGCAAGCGGCTGGTGCTAGTTGCTGGTGCTAGCGGCTGGTGCAAGCGGCTGGAGCTAGCGGCTGGAGCTAGCGGCTGGGGCAAGCGGCTGGTGCAAGCGGCTGGAGCTAGCGGCTGGGGCAAGCGGCTGGAACTAGCGGCTGGTGCAAGCGGCTGGTGCAAGCGGCTGGAGCTAGCGGCTGGTGCTAGCGGCTGGGGCAAGCGGCTGGAACTAGTGGCTGGAGCTAGCGGCTGGTGCAAGCGGCTGGTGCAAGCGGATGGTGCTAGCGGCTGAAGCTAGCGGCTGGTGCAAGCGGCTGGTGCAAGCGGCTGGTGCAAGCGGCTGGTGCTAGTTGCTGGTGCTAGCGGCTGGTGCAAGCGGCTGGAGCTAGCGGCTGGAACTAGCGGCTGGAGCTAGCGGCTGGAGCTAGCGGCGGGTGCAAGCGGCTGGTGCAAGCGGCTGGTGCAAGCGGCTGAAGCTAGCGGCTGGTGCAAGCGGCTGGAGCTAGTGGCTGGTGCAAGTGGCTGGTGCAAATAGCTGGTGCAAGCGGCTGGTGCAAGCGGCTGGAGCTAGCGGCTGGTGCAAGCGGCTGGTACTAAATGCTGGCGCTAACGGGCCTCCCTGTCTTCACGGCAGAAATAGGCAGGTTTTTAGGTCGTTTTCGTTGCGAACTCCCACTAAGCACACAGGACGGCGATATCTATCCGTGCGAGCTCACAGAGCCCTCCACCGTTAGTAATTACGTAAATTATATTTTTTGCGAATTTCGTTTAAGTAACACGATATTCCTTCATAATCAAAGTCATTCGTGAGCATGTTCTAAGTAAACCTGGTGGTAGGACCTCTTGTGAATCCGTACGGGTAGGTACCACCACCACCCTGCCGAGAAGCAGTAATGCGTTTCGGCTTGAAGGGTGGGGCAGCCGTTGCAACTATACTTGAGACCTTAGAACTTATATCTCAAGGAGGGTGGCGCTCTTACGTTATAGATGTCAATGAGCTCCAGTAACCACTTAACACCAGGTAGGCTGTGAGAGATCGTCCATCCATCTAAGCAATAAAAAAAATAACCCGTTGAGTTAGTTTCTCGCCGGATCTTCTCAGTCTTCTCAGCGTTTCAAATTCGGTAATAATTCGGTGGTAGATCTTGCTAGGGTTCGTGTTAGCATCACTCCGGTTTGAGCCCCGTGAGCTCACCTACTAGTTAAGGTTACGCTGAAGTGGTCTCTCAAGACTATCAGCTTAGATAGAAAAAAAAGCACTTGTTAAGTGAGGCTTTAGGCTTTAGCCTCACTTAACAAGTGGTTTTTTTTCCTACTAAAGTAAGGATTATCACTTGATCAGTCCAGCATATGGAGCTTCGTCCACGAGGTATTTTATCGACGACCTTACCTTGAACAACAACCTTCTCGTTAGATTCTGCTGATTGTCGGTTTTTGTATATATATCCTTTAGGAGATGTTCGAAATGCATATACTTTGAATATCACTAAATTCATATTGAACTTCCCGCATACAATACTCGTATTAATAATTACAAATATGTATATGGGCTATTATATGCCAAATCGACCACTTTTGCGTTCGACCCCTTTAGATTCATTCAGCTGAAACTTTATTATTCTTTTCTACCCATTGAAAAACATTTTTGAGAATTTTTCAAATTTTTTGAAGCCAACGTATGCATACGTATCGACTCGTAAGTAGTTTGTATAAGCGAACGCGAGAGGGTGTTTAGTTCAAATCATAAATGATGAGCGGGAAATTAAAAAAATTCAAATAACATACGTATGAGATGTCGATTTTACCTAGCTAGGTAGAACAGGTACAGAAGCTATGTAAAGCTGTAAAACTTATTATGAAATAATAATTCATTACATTTATGCATTTCATAGGTTGACCGACTTATAAATTTCTAAACATTGAAAGGATGTTCATTTATCCTGAAAAAATTTGGGGTACTCAATGACGTGCGCCAAGTACGATAATTTTTTTTTTTTTTTTTAATTTTCCACTATTTTTTTTTTTATTTTTTCTACATTATGATGGTTTCTTGGTATTTTTTTGTATTTCACATCTTTTTGTAGAAAATGAAAGTTATTGAAGTCTTATTTTTTTTGTAAAGTGCAAATGTTATTGAGATGAGTTTTATAAACGTGGACTTGGCGCAATTTTTTACAGTGAAACTGTTTTTGTCCGGATTTCATATCTTTTTGTTAAGTATTATTTTTTGCTCATTTATTACTTAACAAAAATAGACAATAGAATAAAAATATATTATAAATAGTCACTCAGCTTAAAAGCTAATGAAACGCTCAATTAATTAGTGTAATAATAATCAACATCAACTTTTACAAATTTAAACCGAATTAAATTCTGTTTCAAATGTGAACGGTAGATGACGCTGTTCTTAATTATTTCAGATTTTAAAATTGAAATCTGAAAGCTTTGAAACATCAATCCGCATAAATGTAATTTAAAAACTACAGTAAGAGGCTTAAATAAAAAGCTGAACTTAACTCAGCCTTAATTATAATTTTTTTCGGAATTCAGTAGTAAAGTTCAAGTTATTTTGATGAAATCAAAACTGAAATATTCTTAACATCTTAAACAATGACCTACGAATAAATATTATTTATCATACGAATAAATATTATTTATTCAGTATAACAACGGTTTTATAGTTTTGGGAAGGGATTTTTTGTAACGCCATCTCGTGGAGTATTTCGGTATTACATTAATATAAAATAATTAATAATTGGGAATTTAATTGTTTTTATGATCGAACAATCACCAATAGTCATCGAACAAACGATAATTGATCAAAATGAATTAATCTGAGCGACAAAAATAAAGATATCTTGTAAAGGGGGCCCACTTAACGGTGATCATTTATTTAATTAATTATAAATAAACAAAAGACGTACAAACAATTTTTACATTCGAGCATTACCGAACAAACGACGAACAAATAATAAAAAAAAAACCGAAAATAAAAAAAGGGGGGCCAAATTTACAGAGCCGGAGTTGATAGATGATGATAGTTGATCAGTAGTCGACCGGTGCATAGATTATACACTTAATGACTGGCGAGAGCGGGAGATCAACTTGAATTTTAAAAATATATATAATTAAAGGAACTTGAAATTATAAACTTGAATAAGATTTTATCGTACTACAATTATATTTGATTGCCATGCAACCTTATTGCGGATCTGTGCACAGAATAAAAAAAAAGAAAAATCGGGATGGAAAAATAGGGGTTGATCATATAAGAGTGAAAATTGAGAGTAATATGAATTTTTTTATTTTAAGTCACGACAAAATAAAAATAGAATCATACCAAAAAAATTAAAGTTTATAATTAAGAAATAAAAAATAGGGGTTGATCATAGAGCGATGAGAATTTGAAAGTAACATCAGATTTTTTATTTTAATTCATGACGAAATAAAAATAAAAATGAAAATCTTGCAAAAAAAATTAAAGTTTTTAATTAACAAATAAAAAATAAGGGTTGATCGTAGAGGGGTGAAAATTTAGGAATGTATGTATTTTTGTATGCTGTATCATAAAAAATAAAAATAAAAAAAATCGTCAAAAAAAAAAAATTAGGCTTGGACCACCCTTAACATTTAGGGGGATGAAAAATAGATGTTGTCCGATTCTCCACCCTGGCCGATATGCACGCTAAGATTCACGAAAATCGGTCGAGCCGTTTCGGAGGAGTTCAATCACGCACACCGTGACACGAGAAATTTATATATTAGACTAGCTGACCCGGCAAACGTTGTGTTGCCTTAAATAAGATTTCTAGGGTAATTCTACTGTAGAAAAAAATCCTCATTTAACAACATAATACCTCATTATAAACAAAAAAAATATATCCAAAAAATTAAAATAAAAAATAAATGTTTGGGGTGGACAACCCTTTTCACTTAGGGGTATGAAAAATAGTAGCCGATTCTCAGACCTATTAACATACTATTGATACATAAATAAAACCAAAAAAACATGGCTGAAAAAGGTATTGTATAGCTCTCAAATATATTAAGTGTATAATCTATGATGTATAGTGAGTAAGTAAGACAGGAGACCGGCTTCGTCCTCATCCCTACTACGTGATGTTTGCTGGATGAGTGGGGACACCTGACGGGGATAGCTGATCGATTGATAGTTGATTAGAAGTGGACCGGCGAGGGCGGGAGATCAAATTCAATTTTAAAAAAAATCATAATTAAAGGAACTTGAAATTATAAACTCTGAATAAGAATTTATCG